>NW_006408747.1:3174788-3190997 GCF_000296735.1 Chrysochloris asiatica | reverse complement strand
TGTGTGGTACCTGTTCACAAGGTGATGGATTTCAGTTTCTTTCCATTGTGAGTGATGTTAGATGTTGATTTTGTATATATGCTCTGCTCTTAATTATATTGAGTAATATCCCTTCAATTCCTACTTTGTTGAGTGTTTTTATCAGGAATGGATATTTGATTTTGTCAAATGTCTTTTCTGTATCAATAGATATGATAATGTGGTTCTTTTGCTTATTTATATGGTGGATTGCATTGGTTTTTTGTTTGTTTGTTTTTCTAATATTGAACCATCCTTACATCCCTGTTATGAATCCCACTTGGTCGTGATGATGTGTTGTTTTTTTTTGATGTGTTGCTGGATTCTGCTGGCTAGGATTTTGTTGAGAATTTTTGCATTTATGTTCATGAGGAATATTGGTCTGAAGAAACTAATTTTATTTCTTAGTGATGTCCTCCCTGGTTTTGGTATGAGGGTTATTCTTGCTTACCAGAACGTTTTAGGGAATTTTCCATCCTCTTCTATATTCTGGAATAATTTAAGTAGAATTGGTGGAAGCTCTTCCGTGTTTGGTAAAACTCACCTGTGAAGCCATATGAACCTGTACTTTTTTGGTTGGGAGTTTTTTGATGACCTGGTCAATTTTTTCCTTTGCTATAGGTCTGTTCACATTTTCTACTTTACTCTGTGTAAGTTTAGGGAGGTCATACTTTTCTAAAAATATGTTCATGTACACTAGTTTTCAAAAACTTTGGAGTATAACTCTATATAATATTCTGTTACTATCTTTTTTATTTCTATTGGTTCTCTTCTGACATCACCCATGTGGTTTCTTATGCATGTTTTTGTGTCTTCCTCTTTTCTTTTATTAGGTTTGCCGTTGTTTTGTCAATTATATTAAATCTTTCAAAGAACCAGCTTCTTGTCCTATTTATTCTTTTTGCCATTTTTCTGCTTTCTACCTCATTTATATCTGCTGTAATCTATTATTTCCTTTCTTCTGTTGACTGTAGGTTTACTTTGCTGGTCTGTTTCTAATTGTTGTAGATATTGTGTTAATCTGTTGATTTTGATTCTTTCTTGTTTTGGATGTATGCATTAATTGCAATAAACTGTTCTCTCAACTCTATCCCAAAGATTATGGTGTGTTCTGTTTTCAATCTCATTTGTTTCTAGCATCTTTGTGTATTCACGTTTTATTTTTTTCTACAACCCAGTCACTTTTCAGTATGGTGTTATTCAGTTTCTGTGTATTTGACTTATTTGCTTGGTCTTTCTATTGCTGATTTCTAATTTGATAGCCTTGTGGTCTGAGAAGATGCTTTGTAGTATTTGATGTTTGTAAATTTATGGAGGCTTGTTTTGTGGCCTAACACATGTTCTATTTTGGAGAATGTTCCATGTGCCATGGAAAAGACTGTATATTGTTCTGTTGTTGGGTTGAAATGCTCTGTACAAATCCATGAGGTCCAGTTCACTGAAAATGTTGTTTAATTCCTCTGTCTTTGTTGAGTTTCTTTCTGGTTGTTCTATGCATTTTTTTAAAGTGGTGTATTAAAGTTTCCTATGATTATTGTAGATTTGTTTATTTCTTTCCTCAAATCTATTAGAGTTTGCTTTAGATATTTTAGAGCTCTCTCATTAGGAGCATAGATATTTATTATGGTTCTCTCCTTTTGTTCAATTGTCCCTTTAATCACGAGATAATGTACATCTTTATCTATTATGTTGGATTTCACCATAAACTTTTATCAGAGATTAGTATTGCCATTTCTGCTCATTTTTTATTGCAATTAGCTTGGCGTAATTTTTCCATGCTTTGAATATTAGACTTTTTTTATCTTTTTGCAAAAGGTTTGTCTCTTACAGACAGCATATTGAAGGATCTTGTTTTTGTTTTGTTTTGTTTTTTATCAGTTCTATCACTCTCTGTACACTTAATCCATTTACATTCAGTGTAAGGAAGAAGTTAGGAAAGCACTACAGGAACAATTAAATAACATAGATACAGCTTTGGAAGCAATTCAAAACCTGTAAAAAGAGACCAAAATGATTAATAATAGAATATCCAAAATGGACAATACACTGAAAGGGCAAAGGAATGGGATTGAAGAGAAAAAAGCCAGAACTAGTGAGCTTGAAGATAAATCTATCAATACTACTAAGATAGAAGAGCAAGCAGATAAAAGAATAAACAAATCTGAAGATGGTCTAAGATTCATGCTGGACAGCATGAAGAGAAATAACAAGAATCTTCGGCATTCCAGAACAGGAAGAATCACAAAATTCCTCAAAGGAGATAGTTGAAGAGTTTATAGAAGAAATTTTTCCTAACATCCTGAAAAGTGACAAGAAGCTCAATGAATACAAGGAAGGAGAGACCTCAAAAGAAAATCACCAAGATATATAATAATCAAGCTGTCCAAAACAAAAATAAGGAGAAAATCCTGAAAGCAGTTAAGGAAAAGAGAAGTGTTATATACAAAGGCAAGCAAATCAGATTAAGCAGGGATCCTCAACAGAAACCATGCAGTCAAGAAGGCAATAGGGAGACATATATAAACAATGAAAGGAAAAAAACTGCCCATCAAGAATTCTCTACCAAACAAAGCTATTAATCAAATATGATGGTGTAATCAAAACATTCCAGGATAAACAGAAGCTAAGGGATTTTTCCAAAGCCATCCTTGTGCTGCAAAGTAACCTACAGGGAGTTCTGTGGACTGAGAACCAACAAGAAGAGACAACAACCAGAGATTGAAATATGTGGCAACACCACCAGAAATTCATTCAACAAATGGAAGAGTTGTGAACAGAACAAAATTATAATAAAAAATTCAGAGCATCTTATATGTCAGTCTATGATTAGAACAATTATAATTTGAAATAAGGTAAACACATAGGAAGAGAACTATAGGTGGTGAGAAGGTCAGGTAGATTACAGGATAAAATAGACTGTCTTAAATGGAGGGAAATGTTAATAGACTATAAGGTAACCTCAAAGAAATTTAATACTTCTCAACATACCAAGAAAATGAAAATCAAAGAACATGAAAACTAAGAAGAAATTGACAAGAAAGAACACAAAAAAAAACCATGAACTCAGTGCAGGAAGACATACAGAACAAAGAAACCAGCAGCACCACAAAAAGACAAACAATGGATGGTAGGGTTTAAAGTATGATCGTTGCTTGACTATATGACTGCAATTGCTTTCTCTTCTTGGGTAATGTAGGGAAATAACAAGCCCTCTAATTGAAAAGAGGGGACCAAAAAACAAAACAGTAATAACAACAAACACAGATTGGATATTGTAGTCTAAAATTACAGAAAAGAGAGAAGAGCAAAAAAAAAAAATTCTGTAGCCAAATATGAGTATGATGTCCCTCTCTCAGCTTCTTGTATTCGAGGCCACCTGAGAAATTTCAAGGTGCCACTGTTGGTCTTTATGGCACAACTCATGATTTAATTTTCGGCCTGTTTCGTTTTTAGTATGTTTCTCTCCTACTCCACAACTCCCATTCAGGCCTTTTTTCAAGTGGTAAACAGTTCAGGGCCTGCTGTGGCCATTTTGCATTTCTGTTTGGTTTTAAGTGGAAATTTTTTTCTTTAAATTTTAAGCATATCTATGTGCATGCATATAGTAGGCCCCTCCAGGGGTGGGGTATGGGAGTGTCTCTCTAGAAGGTGCACAGACAGCTAGAGACCAACAACAGATACAAAATAAAAATAAGAAGAATGTCTAAACCTTTATCTCTGAAGACTGGTCAGGAATCAGGCATCCGTGGTGGCTCTGATCCTTCCTCTACTCTGTCAAGCCCAAGATGGCTGTTCCCAGGAGCCACTGAGGCCAGTGGACCCAAAAGCACTGGATTTGTTGCTTCAGCCATTGGTTAAAAGCCTTCAAACTTTCTAAATATTCCTTTATATGTGGTTCAGAGTTCTGGGACCATACCCTGATCCTGCTTTGTCTGGTATTCTGTGTTATTGCTGATGGAGATCCTCACTGCACTTCTTAATCTGCTATCAAGCCCCACTTCTTATTAGTTCTTTAAACTTGAGAAATACTGAACACGTTCTACCCTTTTTGTTTTCTAATTTCAATTCTTTGCACATTTCATAATACTTGACTTTGACTTCTCAAGCTGTCCTTTCAAATTTTCTGTTCAGTTATTTTGCTACCTCATTAGATTTTCTACACTCAAGAGCAACTTTTAAAATCTCTTCTGACATTCAATTTTTGTACTTTCTTTTCTTCCTGTCTTTTCAATGACCTTTTTTTTTTTTTCTCATATGCAATGGTCTTGATGTCATACCACAGTTCTTCTGGTCTTCATTTTTAGTGTCCAATATATCAAATCTGTTCTTAAGATTGTCTTTAAATTCAGAGGGGATACATTCAAGGTCATATTTTGGCTCTCTTTGACTTGATTTAATTTTCTTCATCTTCAGATTAAACTTGCATAGCCACAATTAATGGCATGCTCTTCATTTTATCTGTGGCTTTGCTTTAGTTGTTGCTGTTGAGCTTTTCTACCATCTTTTCCAAGAGATGTAGTCAATATTATTCCTGTATAAACAATTGGTTGTCTTTTCTACATTCTGTCTCTGGCCTTGTTTGGGCTGATAATATTGAACTTTCCCCTGTCTCTTCCAACTCATGTAGTCAGTTTTGATTTCTGTGTATTCCTTTTGGTAAAGTTCATATGCACAGACTCCTTTTATGTTTCTTAAAAAAGGTATTTGTAGTGATTAATCAATGGTCTTTCAAAATTCTATTATGTGATCTCCACCATCATTTCTACCTCCAAGGCCCTATTTTCCAACTGCTGATGCTACCTCTTTGTTTGCAAACTTTACATTTCAATCACCAGTAATTATCAATACATTTAATTGCATATTTGATCCTTTTCAGACTGAAAAAGTTGTTAGAATTCTTTAATTTCATCATCACTGTCTTTAATGGTTGGTGTGTACATTTGAATAATAAAGGTCATTCTTATGAGGTATTGATATTATCCTATCACAAGCATTGTTTTTGTTTTCAAAATAAATCTTGAAATATTCTTTTTGATGATGAATGCTACATCATTCCTCTTTTTTTTTTTTCTTAAATGTTTTATTGTGAATTATGTGATAGTTTACATGGGAAAACATTAGTTTTACATTCATTCTATTGTATATCGTCTCATTGCCATGGTTACAATCCCCTCCATGCAATCCTTCCCCTGTACCCACCAGGTCTTCAGCACACAGTCACTCTCCCTCTCTGGATCTAAAGTCTCCAGATGCCCCATTGCTCCATGTCATCATCTCTGGCTCCATTTCAGGCATCACTGCTTCTCTGGGTAGGGTCCCGCTCTCTACTCTTCTCCTTTGATGGTAATAGGGACCTCCGCTTCTAGACTGAAAAGTTAATCACTCTCCTCCTTGCTATAAAACGTCTACCTTTACATTTCCAACCCTCACAAACAGTCCTGATAACAATTATTCACTATTTTATCACAAGAGACCCGTCTGCATTTCATTGCATCAGCTCCACCTAGTCAGATTGAATACTACTCACTGGAGATTCTACCTTCCTCCAGGCCCTCTGAATCTAGGTTCCCTCTTGAAAGCTTGTAAGCCAGTCACTTCTTGCCTTTGTAGCCCCCTGCCCCCCATTTTGGGTAGCCAATGTCCAAGTTGCCCATCCCTGTCTGCTCTGTGTGTGGAGGGGGGTGGGAATGATTCTTGCTGTAAGGATTTGTCCCCTCTTTTGAGCTACTGCTTCCATAGGTGTAGGTCAAGTTCATCAAATTGTACATCATTCATCCTTAATTTGTTGTTCCTGGCATAGTAGATCATATGATTGCCAGATTAAAAATGTCCAATAACAATCCCTTTCAGCTCATTAGTGCTTAAGATTTCGATCTTTTTGTGTTCCATTTCAGTTTTGGCAACTTCCAGGTTATTAAATTCATACTTTGTATTCTCCATGTTCTGATTTTCAATGTAAGTTTGCAGCTATTTCTCCTCATTTTCTCTTGTGCTCCATCAGCAAATGAAGGATATGAAAGCCTTACTCTATTCATGTCATCACGGTCAACTCTACTTAGAGGAGGCTATTCTCCAATCGTTCTTTGAGTACCATACAACCTGAGGTGCTCATCTTCTGGTGATAGCTGATGATATTCTGCTTGTATTTATAATGTTTTCATCTTACAACACTATATCTGACAATGATCTGCTGCTATTCATATAGATTTTAGTGAGTAAACATTCTGAAGTAGTCTGCCTCTCCTTCATCCTAGTCTGTCTAAGTCTGGTAGTTCTGCTGAAACCTGTCCACCATGGTGACACTGCTGATGTTTAAAATACTGGTGGCCCAGGTTATAGCATCACACTAACATGCAAGAAGGCATCACAGTACAACAAAACTTACAAATAAGCAGTGGAATGGGGAACTATAGTCTACCTTCATTTGCATATGTAACCAACCATAACCCTGACAATATAGTTCTGTAAACCAAAAGCTAAAGTTTATCATTCTTCCATCTTTTTTCTGTATATTAATGATATTAATTAATCTAATATATTAAGTGGTCTGCTTATTTTTTTATTTTCCTTTCATTTTTTTATTGACAAGAAAATGTATCTTGTGTTAAGAAAGTCTCATACAGTGCACCAAAGTCATACCCACACTGCATTATGATTTTCTACTTATTCTTCTGTATTTGTCATTAGATTGTAAAATCCTTTGAAAGAAAGGCTTAAATATACATACGGGTATTATCAGGGACAACACCATACTGTCAATACACTCTTTCTTACTATGCACGTTAAAAAGTGTATGATGGCATGTTATTGAGTCTTCAACACATATTCTCATCTCAGGTTATCTCTAAAATGTGTCTGAATACCTAGGTAAGTTTCGCAGTGGCATGAAAATAACTTTACCTTTATTTCTTTCACCTGAGGATATTTGAATGAGCAAAGGCATCATACATTTATAGAAGTCTATTAGTACCAGCACTTTGGTTCAAATTGGTTTCTTTAGATTCACATTATCAGGGACTGGCAGTCTTAACAGAATTGAGGATTAACATCATGGTCAGTTTGTATGCTTGAAATCTTGGCATAGGAATCATTTTCAGGTCTGAAAACTCTATTTCCAAAAAACTCTAGTGAATTGATTGGGAAGAAAAGATAACCTTGCAGCTGTTTAGTCAGCGGTAATGCAGCTCTCATTCCTCTTAAGATGCAACACAGAATTAAAAAAAAAAAGAAAGAAAGAAAAGTTGTAACACAAATGTAGAGTGGAATATTCATCCAAGGTTTCAAGAAACAAAATTCCTACTGTATTAATTCCCAAATCCAGTTTTCTGTTGAGCATTTGGCTCTATTAGCAGTGTCAATTCATTTCCTATTAAGATGGGCATCATGGATAGAGCTAAGCAATAGCATGTTTGAGTCTCCTTAAGGACTAGCAATTACCTGCATCCTTGAAACATAAATGGAAGTGCATGTGGAGGGTCAGCAAGGCTGGACAGCTGGTCAATAATCTGGACTGGAACTAAGCAAAGGCTCAGTACTGCCGTTTAAATGTGGGGCATCATTAAATTTGCATTTAATTTAACATTATAAACAATGCCATTAGTATAACCATGTGTTAATGATTAACCCTAAAGTAATAAAATGCTGTTATCTGTCTTCTTGTGACTTCTTGAAATGTCACTTACCCAAGGACAATCTGAGAGAAAATAAAGAGGACACGAACTCAACAGCACTTAATAACAACAACAACAGCAATGATATAGAGGAAAAAATATTGACCAGTATAAATTATGACTTTACTTCTGACATTACCAACTGAAACTGACTTGACAGCACACAACCACCAACCATCACCCATAAAGACTTTGGATTTCTGGTGTGGTACAGTAGGATAACAACAAAGGTCCATTCAAACCAACCAACTATTCTTCAGAAACCCTATACAAGGTCACTACAGAATCAACTAAAGGACATTTAACAACAACAATACTTCTTAAATGCCTCCTCAAAATTTCTTCTGTATATGATCTGTTTAAGAATCAATGGTAACAGAGTCTACATAATTTCATTTTTAAAAATTTGTAATATTGGTGTTTAAAATAAAACCTAAAATCATATGAAATTTGGCAGCATTTTACATTGAAATTGACTTTCCTTTGTTAGAAAGACATTGATGCTTTAATATAGCAATTAAATTTTAAGGTAAAATAAAATGGCTACTACATACCTGATATTTCTGCTTGCAATGGCTACTATTTAGTTATACATAATCACTTCTATAACTGCCCATCCAGAGATTGCATATATTGCTTCACAAATGTATATGCATTTTATACTGTATTTTTGCCTTATAGTCATTATAATATATATACTACTGATGGGGATTTATATGTTGAATTTTTGGTTATCACATTTTGAGCAGAAAATAATGACATTAACAGAAAAATTTTCAATCTATATGGATGCAAATTATGAACCACAGGAAAAAATGATGCTTCAGAATGTGAAGCCCAAGGATTAGAATGTAATAAGCAAAACAAAGGTTTAATGACAGGTTGAACATCCCTGGATTCTGGGAGCTGGTTCAGAAAAATTCTGACTGAGTAAGAAACAAAGATTAGACATTAAAGATAGGCACATTGTATCTGAAAATCTGTATCAAGAAATTGATTATAGGAGGGAAAATAGCTTAATATATATATATAACACTCTCTTGGTTATTTCAGAAGAAGCACAGGTTTTTTGCCTGGAAAACCACCTAAAATTGACCTGTTGTTGTTGTTAAGTGCCGTTGAGTCAGTTCTGACCCATAGCGACCCTGTACAGGGTTTCCGAGGGTGTAAATCTTTACGGGAGTAGGAAGCCTCACCTTTCTCCCGCGGAGCGGCTGGTAGTTTAGAACTGCTGACCTTAAGGTTCGCAGCCCGATTCGTAACCACTATGCTACCAGAGTTCCTTGACCTATGTCCTCTTTAATCAGATATTTCAAAAAGAGGCATATGGCTGTGGCATGATGTCAGATCTTTTCAATTTACCTAATTGATACTGATTATCTACTTCGTGCCATTACATACATAGGCTAAGCAACTGGGATACACTTATGAATAATTTTTGGACCATGTCCTCGAAAAGAATATATTCTGTTGAAAGAAGCAGGTTAGTTGAAGAACTTGTGCTAGGTGTGAGTACAAAGGAAGGAAGAATAGAGTTCTGAAAGCTTAAATGAGATGTGTAATTAGTTTAAAGTGAATGATAAATCTTGCATAGAATGTGAATGCTTGAAAATTTCACTGCAACTTTAAGAAGGAATAAGGAAGGAGTCAACTAGATGACCTGAGATGTGATAGTGTTACAGTAGCTCTGAAACCTAGAGTGTTATAGCAGGTCTAGATCTGTCATGGAAGAAATCAAAGTCACTCGGAGAGGTGAAGCAAAGTTTCAGGTTTATTAAGGCAGATGGCTCAGAAGAGCTAACTTCTCCAGGTTCTGAGCTGTAAGTGTAGGTTGGTACAGGTTTATATAGGGGCTGAGGAGGGGAGGGGCTAGGCTTCCGACCTGTTTGAAGGCAGGAGGGAAATCAGGAGACTGGTCTTGCTAGGTAGCCTAATTAGCATTCCAGCTTGTCTCCTGGGAGGGAAGGATTGGTCCTGCTCAGTAGCCTAATTAACATTCCAGCTTGTCTCCTGGAAGGAAAAAGCAGATAATGTTTTCTGGAAGGGAGGTTTATGTTTTACCTTTTCCTGTTCATTGGTGAGAGTCAGAGAGTTTTCTAATCAAATTCCTAGTAACACATTTGCCAAAAAGAAAGAAGGCTAGAGAGTTAAAGAGAGATCAAGAAAGTAAAAGGGGATGAACTGAAAGACTTTAAAGAGAACTCCTGCATTTATGTAATAAAAGAATCCATTAGCTGCAGCATAGAAAAAAATAAGAAAAAGATAAGAACTTGAGAGATAAACTAGGAAGCCATTGCAGCATGCTATAAGAGGGATATCCTGGTGTGGCACTGAAGGATAATCACTGAACTACTAACCACAAGATTTGATGATTCATACCCACCAACCGCTCTTGGAAACTCTAGACAGGGTCACTATGAGTCAGAACCGACTCAACAGCACTTAATAACAACGCCATATGAGGAGGATAGGTGGTTTGAACCAAGGTGGTAATAATAGAGTTGAGTAGAAGTGAAATACTTTGTTGTATTTTTAGGAGGTTGTTGTTGTTAAGTGCTATCCATTAATTTCTGACTAATTGTTGTTGTTGTTAAATGCTGTTCAGTTGGTTCCAACTTGTAACAACCCTGTATATGGTTTCCAAAGAGCAGCTGGTGAGTTGAAATCACCAATCTTGCAACTCAAACTGACTTTCAGTCCAGTGATTATCCTACAGAGCCACACTAGGACTCCATTTAGGAGGTAGAAGGAATAATAAAAACTCTGCTTTTTTATGTAAAAAAAGAAATTCATTTACTAAATCTATGTACTTATTTTTTGTTATTAAGTGCCATTGAGTCTGTCATGACATACATACAGTGATCCTGTATAGTGTTTCCCAGGATTGACTGGTGAGTTTGAACCAGCCTTGGACCTTGTGGTTCAAATCAACCTTGAGGTCAAGTGCTTTACCTATGTCACTATGTACTTCTACTCATGAACAAAAACATGAGTTTCATAGTAGAGAAGAAAATGAATAACTGAATCTGTGACCATCCTGAATTTTGTAATTATCTTCAACAACTATTTTATATTGTTTGTGTCAAGTACTTCTTACAATATATTTAAGGATATTCTTAAACTTAAAAAAAAAAAAATGTTAGGGAGATGTTGCTAAAATAATGTAATTATAGAAATGCAATCTAAAGAAAAATGATTTTTTTGGCCCTTGATTTTGTCAAAAGTATTTGCAAGCAATGAAAAGATAAACTTAAACTGGAGTGATCTTAACAATTGTTTTGTGATAAAAACTTTTCATAAGAAACACTGAATAATGTTCTTGCCTATTTCAAGTCACAAACCACCACAATTTTTTCAGATACACATAACAGTCTACAACTAAATCCAAATATTTCTGACAATTCGCTTGAAGTGCAAGGCTTGCAATGTCTTTCTGTCAGAAAAGCTTGTTATAATAGTGCTGAAATTACTGACCCATCCTGGCCAATTCATCCAGAGTTTGATGATTAAAAGTGCTCTAGTCCCATATTCTAAAGTTCTGAAGGTGAGACCCTTGTTTCAGAATATGATGTCTAAATGGCAAATTAGCATTCCTCTCAAAAAGAACACGGTTTTCAAGATTCAGACAAGTTCTATCTCCTACTTTTTCTTTTGTCCATCAAATCCAGGAAATTCAGATTCCATTCTTCACAGCCCTATATTACTCAGGTGTCCTATACATAGTTCACTGTAGCTAAATATGAACTAAATTTCATCTTGGACTTAGACAGAGAAATCTTGTTTGGGGATCACTTGTTTCAACAGTCATTTAGAAGCTTCTCTTTTTTATTTATCATGGGTGTTACTTTGGTAACCTAAATCACTCTCCCCCAGTATTCTGTTGCTTCCCTGTCATCCTCTAAATATCATTTGCAAGTAGGTTGTCAATGAGAATAAAAATTATACCACTGTGAAGTTTCTTTCTCAAACCTCAATCAATGGAAGCACTGGCCACATTAGAGTCCTCAAGGATATTGAAGCCATTAGAAGTTAATTACGTTAATTCCATGACCCCTAACTATAAATAGTACCACTTTCTCACAAGAGCAAATTATCTGACTTCACCGCCAATTGGTGAATATGTGTAAGTTATTTAACTTACTACCATTCTTATCTATAAAATACTAATATCAATGGTATCTTTCTATAAATGTTAAAAATATGAGACAAATAAAAAAAATTATTAGAATCATGACACAACAAGAAAAGATAATCTAGCTTTTAAAAGTAGATTACCCACTAAATGGGATAGAGGTAAATAGTGATGCATGCTTGTTGGAACAACAGGGCTCTGTGATATGAGAATCAAGACATAGTCTGAATGGGTAAAAGAGGGAAAATAATGTTAAGGTGATTGACTGTCTTAAGAATCTTTGCTTCCCTTGCCTACTATTGTAAAATAGACACTTAAGTGTGATAGAAAGAAATATTGGGTAACACGATTACAGAAAGCTTATAAGTCCATCTTCAACCTATAACAAATTGGAATACCTAAAAGGGTTCTAGAACTAGCCCCAGGAATAGGTTTCTTGCAGAGTCATTGTAGTTTATTGGATCTTATGTGGAATCCTGAGTATCCAGAACCTTCTGAGGTGGGACATTTCCACTCAAAAGGACATGAAGACCAGTCCAGAGTGGCTAGGAGAACAGAAAATACGTCCTGAAAGAAAGATAAGCAGAAAAAACAAAAATACAAAAATGTCAGTTTGTGTATCTGTTTCAAGAACAAGCAAGCTGTTCACCAGGGAGCCGTAAAGGCAAGCAAGGCAATCAAGTCCCTTCAGTAGAACCCTCTGCCCATCCTGCCCAAGACTGAAAATCAAAGGGAGTACATGAGAAGGCATGTAAGTTCCTGGCAACCTCATTGGTCTACATGTGAGTGGAAGTGGAGTAATGTCAGTAATGAAGATATGGGATGAGGTCAACCATGTTCCATAGACTTCTCTCAACCCTGGGATGAGAGAGAGTAGAAGAAGGGCTGGTTTGCCTGGAGTTTGGAAACTCCTGAGCCCATGGACATTGACCTAGTCATGGAGGGCTAGGACTGAGAGTGAAGCATCCAGCTGATATGAAGTGAAGGAGACACACAAGAATGCCCAAACATGCAGGTAGTACCTATTTGACCTAGCTTTGATGGCTTGATGATTAGAACTAGACTAGAGGAAGATAAAGAAATTTGATAAATGAAGCAAATGTATATTGCTATAATTTGATGAACTTTACCTATACTTATAGATGTAGTAACTCAAAATACCAACCAACAGGAAAGGAGTCTTCACATGAAGGATCAAGCCTATCCCCTCACTATACAGGGTTGATAGGAACGGGCAACTTAGTCATTGATTACCAAAAATTGGGAGGGGAGGGTTACTATAAAGGCATGGAATGTTTATGTTACAAGTTTTAAAGAGGGAGTTCAATTTCAGAGTTCAAATTCAGCGGTGAATGGTAGAATCCCCACTGAATAGTTTCATCTTATCTACATGGGTCCGGTGAAAGGAGATGGGGATGTTATTGTTGTTGTGAAGTGCCGTCAAGTTGGTTCCGACCCATAACGACCCTGTATAGAGTTTCCGAGGAGCAGCTGGTGAGCTTGAACTGCTGACCTTGCAATTCAAATGGCACGTTAACCCACAGCACCACACTAGGACTCCAGGAGGTGGGGATAGAAATCATTTAATTGAATAGTGAGTAATTGTCATGATGAGTAATTGTTATTGTCACAAGTGTAAATGTAGAAGTTGTGTAACAAAAATGGGGGAGTAGTTAATATTGCATTCCAGGAACAGAGGACCCTAGGACCATCAAGAGAGAAGAGGATGAGCAAAATATGGGACCCAACCAAAGAAGCAGCACCAGCAGAGATGTAGGCAGATTTTATGGCATGGAGAGATAGAGCAACTCAGCTCTAGACTCATGGAAAGAGAAAGTCTGTGTGCTGGAAGCCAGGAGGTAGGCTTGCAGAAGGTGCCTTTTGTTGTTTAAATGGTTATATATTCCTGCATGTTTTTGTGTACATCAAAAAAACAAAAACCAGAGGGAATAGAAGCAAATACTTTTAACCAATGATGCGTGGATGGGATTGTAATCAATACGATGAAACAAATACAAAAGGTTGAGTGCAAAACTGATGTTCTCCAATGTAAACTATCACTCAACTCACAATAAAAATATTTTTTAAAAAACCCAACAACAAATAGTAGGTTAGTCAACACAACTATCAAGTCAATTCCGATACATAGCGATCCTATTTGTTGTTAGGACACAGTAAAACTGCTTCATTTTTCTCGCACATAGAGTTAGGTGAGTTTCAAATGTCAGACTTTTGACTCTCAGTCATATGCTTAACACACTGGTAAATGAAAGTTATCTGCAGGACGAGTTAAATGAAACTCAAATTTTAGGAAGTATACATCTACTTGTGAGAGTAGAATTAGTGAACATTCTTTCCTAATGAAGCTGCTTTATTTATGTATGAACATGAATTCAAATAGCAATGAGAGGGACATTTGTAATTATATTTATAAATCTTTAGTAACCAGTTGCTTTTGAGTGAATTCCAAGTCATGCTGATCCCATGAGTATGAGTGTAGGATTTGTGCTCCATGAGCTTTTTGATGGCGATAATGTTTTGGAAGCACATCATCAGACTTTTCTTATGAAACAGCTCTGATGGATTCCAATTATTACATATTTGGTTAATTGCCAGAGCTTAACTGTTTGCACAACTCAGGAACTCGACTCCATATTAATAGAGCAACCTGGATCCATACTCTCCAATGATTATGTCATGGACAACCATTGGGAATCAGCAAATAGCCAGCAAAAAACTTAGTTAGCATAACTGTTATTTTACATCTCCAATATTTACTTCTACTTCGGTGATGGTGGTGGTTGTGTGTCATCTAGTCCATTCTGACCATTAGTGATCCTCTATGAGGCTGTATGTCTTTGCAGGAGCATAAAGTCTCATCCTTCTCCTGCAGAGCAGTTGATAGACTTAAATTGCTGACCCTGAGGTTAGCAATCCAACTGTAACCCACTATACTACCAGTATTCCTTTTCTTCTACCTTGGATTCTTCGAATTTCTAGCATTTCAGTAAAACTCTTTACCCACCCAGAAGTTGTTCTAAAGTTAATTGTGTCTTGGAATGGAACAAATGTTATAAGTCACCTAAGTAAACATTCACAGGAATTTCAATGTGAGCTATCTTAGATCCTTAATTTATCTTCATCTCACTGTGGTGTAGTAAGATTTAAAGTTGTATAAGATGACTAAAAATGCATTCTAGTCTCTAGAGTCTTCTATTTGGGTCTAGGTTAAAGCAATAAACATTATTTTTTTTAAAAAATTAAGGATACATTCATCCATTTCATTTATTTGAAACAATATAAAGCAATTTTCAACTAAATAAAATTCCTGATCACAGAGCTTTATAATGCTTTTCTATGTAAGAAAAAATATCGTGGTAATGAAACTGGACTTCAGAGTTAAGTTTTAAAGTATAGATTTATATTTAGCATAGATTTAAAATCATTTTCTATACCCTGTTACTTGCGTAAACTTAAAAATTACTTAAATTATCTGTGAAAATAGATAGAACATATTCCATAATGATAAATTGTTGTTGTCATTAAGTCATTTCTTCTAATCCATAACAACCCTCTGTCGGGTTTCCGAGGAATGGCTGTGAGCTTGAACTGTCAAACTTGTGGTTCAAACCAACTTTGCAGTCTAACACATTAACCCACAGCACCACACCAGGAGTCCAAAATGATGATATGAGGTTTCAATTAAAAAATATAAGTAAAAGTAATTACAGCAATGCCAATTACATATATGTTTTCATATTACTATTTGCATTGTCTGTTTTTTAGTTGTATTAAAGTTAGTATGTGCACATTATGTGGTGGTGGTAGTTGTGTGCTGAAGAGTCGATTCTGACTTATAACAACCCCGCATAGGGTTTCCAAGGCTATAAATATTTATGGGAGCAGAAAGCCTCATCTTTCTCCCACAAGAGTGGCTAGTTTTGAAATGAATAAATATTTTCCAAAAATTCTGTTGACTTTTGACTCACTGCAAATGTATTTCTTTATTTTTTATATTTAGCAGTTTTTATTGTTATTGTTAATTGCCATTTAGTCGATACCAATTTGGTGACCCAATGCACAATGGAGTAAAAAGATTTCCAGTCCTGCACCATCCAGAAGAGTAGTTTAATATTAGACATTGTGATCCACAATACTTTCTTTCATTGGCTGGTTTTCAGAAGTAGATCACCAGATCCTTCTTTTATATCATCTTAGTCTGAAATTTCTGCTGAAACCTTTTCAACATCATAGCAATACACATCTTCTACTGACAAATGTCTGTTGGCTGTGCACAAGATTCATTGTCCTAGAATCAAATCCATGTCTTCTGCACAGAATGTGAAAATTCATACACCTTATTTCATTACAATGATTATAATCCCCTCC
>NW_006408747.1:3173066-3174266 GCF_000296735.1 Chrysochloris asiatica | reverse complement strand
CACTTCATGCCTTTATTGCCCCCTCATTTTAGGTAGCCAGTGTCTAAATTGGCCTTTATTAGCTACCCTGTGTACAGAGGAGATAGCATAGATACTTGGTGTAAGACTCCCTCTTTCTCTGTTGGAATTTAAAGCTACTCTGGTAGCATAGTAGTTACAAATAGGGCTGTGAACTTTAAGGTCAGCAGTTTGAAACTACCAGCTATTCCACAGGAGAAAGATGAGCCTTTCTAGTCCCGTAAAGATTTACAGCCTCAGAAACCTCACTATGAGTCAGAACTGACTCCACAGCACATAACAACAACACAACAACAACAACAACTTCCATGAGTATAGGTCAATTTCTTGCTTGTTTTTTAGTTAAATTAGACACCATCCCAGAAAAGGTAAAATTTCCAAAGCTTCCAGTGCAGAGAATGGTTATCTTTCAGTATGGTTATCTTTTCTTAAGCTTTTACAATAATAGTCTTATGCAATATTTATCCTTTTGTGACTAACAAGCTTCACTCAGCATAATGTCCTCAAGGTTCATCCATGTTATGTGGTGGTTACAGCTTCCTTGTTATTCTTCAAGGTAGCATAATATTCCATTGGGTGTATGTACCACTTAAGCTGTCTCCATCTTTTTGCTGTTGTTAATAGTGCTGCTATGAACATTGGTGTGCATATATCTACTCGTGGTATGGCTCATATTTCTTGTGGATATATACCAAGTAGAGGAATTGCTCAGTCTTATGATATTTCAATTTCCAACTTTCCGAGGAAACGTCATACTGTTTTCCAGAATTGTTCGACCATTTTGCATTCCCACCAGCAATATAAGAGGGTCTCAGCCTCTCCACAGCCTCATTAGCATTTATTTTCCTCTTCATTTTGAACTTCCTTATGAAGTTCAAAAATGTGATTGATGATATCTCCTTGCTGTTTTGATTAACATTTCTTTAATGGAGTCCTGGTGTGGTTGTGGTAAAATGCTTCAGATTGCAAAATCATTTGAATTTCAATGTCGGTGAATCAAACTCACAAGGTGCTCCTTGGAAACCTTATAGAGAGTCGCTATGGATTAGAATAGACTCAGCGGATTAACAACAACAAAAGCAATGGCTAATGAGTGAGTCCTGGTGTGGTGCTATGGGTTAATGTGCTGGACTGCAAAGTTCTTGAACATTTAATTGTGCTCATGAGGAATCTGTACATGGA
>NW_006408747.1:3166832-3171708 GCF_000296735.1 Chrysochloris asiatica | reverse complement strand
ATCAATGGACTTAAGCGTGGCAACAATTGTGAGGATGGCCCAGGATCAGGCAGTGTTTCATTCCGTTTTGTATAGGGTCACTATGAGTACCAACTCAAAGGAACCTAACAAGAACAACAACAATGGCTACTGATCATGATATTTCATCATATATTTGTTGGCTGCCTGAATGTCTTCCTTGGTGATGTGTCTGCTCATACATATCCTGTACCCATTTTTTAATTTGGTTACTTATCTTTTTCTTGTAGATGTGTTGTAGTTTTCTATAGATTTTAGAAATTAATCCTTTTTCTGATTGTGGTGGTTATGTGCCTTGGAGTTAGTTCCGAAGAATAGCGACCCTGTACAGGGTTTCTGAGGCTGTAAATCTTTACAGTAGCAGAAAACGTCATCTTTCTCCCTCAGAACAGCTGGTAGTTTCGAACTGCTGACCTTAAGGTCCGCAGTCTGATTCATAACCACTACGCTAGTCATTGAAAAATAACTTTTCCCATTCTGTGAGCTCCCTTTTGAATCTTTTGGTGAAAATTTTGATGCACATAAGTTTCTAATTTTTAGAATGTCCCAATCATCTATTTTGTCTTCTTTTATTTGAGTCATTTCCACAATGTTTGGAAGTCTGTGTGTGTCTTGGATTAGAGCCCTTATATTTGTCCCTATTTTTTCATTGATGACCTTTATAATTTTGAGATTCACTTTTAGATCTGTAATTCATGCTGAGTTCGTTTTGTGTATGGCACGAGGTAAAGGTCTTATTTCAATCTTTTGCATATAAATTTCCAGTTCTGCCAGCACCATCTGTTGAAGAGACTATGTCTTCCTCACTCAATTTACTTTGGCCCTTTGATAAATATCAATTGGCTGCATGTGGATGGGTTAATTTCTGGAATCTCAATTATGTTCCATTGATCCACGTATCTTTCATTGTACCAGTACCAGGCTGTTCTGACCACTGTATCAATGTATTACATTTTGAAATCAGGTAGTGAGAGACCTCCAACTTTGTTCTTCTTCTTAAGCAGTGATTTGCTTATCTTGGGTCTCTTTCCTTTCCATATAAAGTTTATAATTGTTTTTTCATCTTTTTAAAGAATGTCATTTGAATCTGGATTGGGATTGCATTATATGTGTAGATGGCTTTGGGTAGTATTGACATTTTGACAATGTTAAGTCTTCCTATCCAAGAACATGGTAAATTTCCCCATTTTTATGTCTCTTTTGGTTCCTTGTAGTAGTGTTTTGTAGCATTCTTTGTATAGGACTTTTCTTTCTCTGGTTACATTTATTCCTAAATATTTCATCCTTTAGGTAGCTATTGTAAATGGTATTGCTTTCCTAATTTCTTTTTCAGCATTGTCATTATTAATGTAGAGGAATCCAACTGATTTTTATATGTTGATCTTATAACCTGCCATTCTGCTGGATCTTCCAATGGGTTACAATAGTTAATTTGCTGAATATTTGGCTATGTATAGGATCCCATCATCTGCAAATAAAGAGAGTTTTACTTCCTCTTTGTCAATTTGGATACCTTTAATTTCTCTGTCTTGCTTTATAGCTCTGGCCCAGACTTCCAAAACAATATTGAAAAGCAGTGGTGATAAAGGGTATCCTTGTCTGGCAACTGTTCACAAGGGGAAGGCTTTCAGTTTCTCTCCATTGAGAGTGATGTTAGCTGTTGGTCTTGTATTGTTGTTAAGTTGTTAAGTGCCGTCGAGTCGGTTCTGACCCATAGCGACCCTGTACAGGGTTTCTGAGGGTGTAAATCTTTATGGGAGTAGAAAGCCTCATCTTTCTCCCGCAGAGCAGCTGGTAGTTTCGAACTGCTGACCTTAAGGTTCGCAGCCCGATTCGTAACCACTACGCTACCAGAGCTCCTTGTTGGTCTTGTATATATGCTCTTAATTATGTTGAGCAATTTCCCTTCTATTTCTACTTTGTTGAATGTTTTTATCAGGAGTGGATGTTGGATTTTGTTGAATGCCTTTTCTGCATCAATTGATATGATAATGTGGTTCTTCTCCTTTTTCTTATTTATATGATGGATTACATTGATTGTTTTTCTAGTGTTGAACCATCCTTACATCCTTGTTATGAATCCCACTTGGTCATGATATTTTTTTTTTTTTTAATGTGTTGTTGAATTCTGTTGGCTAGGATGTTTTGTGGGGAATTTTTGCATCTATGTTCATGAGGGACATTGTTCTATAATTTTCTGTCTTAGTGATGTCTTCCCTGAATTTGGTATGAAGGTTATGCTTGTTTCATAGAATGCATTAGGAAGTTTTCCATCTTCTTCTATGTGTTCTGGAATAATTTGAGTAGAATTGGTGACAGCTCTTGCCTGAATGTTTGGGAAAACTCACCAATGAAATCATCTGGACCTGGACTGGTTTGGGTTGGTATGTGTTTGATGACCTGATCAATTTCTTCCTTTGTTATAGGTCTGTTCAAGTTTTCTGCTTTACTCTGTGTAAATTAAGGTAGGTTGTGCTTTTCTAAAAATTTATCCATATCTTCTAAGTTTTCAAATTTATTGTAGTACATCTCTTCATAGTATTCTGTTACTATCTTTTTTATTGCTATTGGTTTTGTTGTGACATCACCCATGTGGTTTCTTATGTATGTTATTTGTGTTTTCTCTGCTATTTCTTTTGCTAGTTTTGTTAATGGTTTGTCCATTTTATTAGTTCTTTCAAAGAACCAGCTTCTTGTCCTGTTGATTCTTTCTGTAATTTTTCTATCTCATTTATTTCTGTGCTAAACTTTATTATTTTCTTTTCTGGTGACTGTAGGTTTGCTTTGCTGGTCTGCTTCTAGTTGTTGGAGATGTTTTGTTAATTTATTGATTTGGGTTCTTTCCATTTTTTGAATATGTGACTTTTTTGCAATAAACTATCCTCTCAGCACTTATTTTTGTCATGTCCCAAAGATTGTGGTATGCTGTGTTTTCATTCTCATTTGTTTCTAGGAAATTTATGAGTTCATGTTTATTTCTTCTACAATCCAGTCGCTTTTCAGCAGGGTGTTATTCAATACCCATGTGTTTGACTTTATTTTCTTTTCCTTCCTATTGTTGATTTGTGATTTTATAGTATTGTGGTCTGAGAATATGCTTTGTAGCATTTTTATGTTTGTAAACTTATTGTTGTTGTTAGGTGCTGTCTAGTCAATTCCTATAGGGTTTACAAGGAGCAGCTGGTTAGCTTGAACCACCTACCTTGCAGATCAAAAGACTTTGAAGTCTGATGCATTAGCCCAGAGCACCACACCAGGACTCCTTGTAAACTTATGGAGACACCTTTTGTGTCCTAACACATGGTCTATTTTGAAGAATGTTCCATGTGCACTAGAAAAGAACATGTGTTGTGCTGTTGTTGGGTTGAATGTTCTATGCACATCTATGAGGTCCAGTTGGCTTATTGTGTTGTTTTGTTTCTCTGTGTCTTTGTCTACTTGCTTTCTGGTATTAAAAACACCCACTATTATTGTAGATTTGTCTAATTCTTTCTTCAAATTTATTATAGTTTGCTTTATGTATTTTTGAGTTCATTCATTAGGAGCATAAATATTTATTATTTTTATGTTGTCTTGTTTAATTATCTCTCTAATCATGACATAATGTTCATCTTTATCTACTGTACAGTTATTGCCTTAAAGTTTATTTTTTCAGAGATTAGTATTGCCACTATTGCTCATTTTTTATTGCAATTAGTTTGTTTTTGTTTTTTTCCCATCCTTTGACTTTTACTCTGTTTCTGTCTTTGTGTGTAAGGTGTGTCTCTTGCAGACAGAATTTTGAAGGATCTTGTTTTCTTATCCATTCTGCTACTCTCCCTCTCCTAACTGTTGCCTGTTATCCATTTACATTCAGCTTAATTTTTGACAAGTATGGACTAAATGCTTAATTAAGCTTGTGGGTTTTTTTGTTTTGTTTTGTTGTTGTGTGTGTGTAGTACTGCTGGTTTCTTTTTTCTGCACATCGTCCTGTGCTGAGTACACATTTTACCGTGTTCTTTCTTGTCAGTTTCTTCATAGTTTTAATGTTTCCATGTTCTTCTTGAGTTTTCTTGGTATGTTGTGAAGTTATTAATTTTCTTTGAGGTTACCTTATATTCTATTAACTTTTCTTTCCATTTGACAGTCTATTTTATCCTGTAATCTACCTGACCTTCTCATCACCTGGATCTCTGTTCTTATGTGTTTACCTTCTTTCACATCGTAATAGTCTTGATAATAGACTGACCTCACAGATATTCAAATTTGTTGTTACAATTTTGTTCTGTTCACAACTCTTACATTTGTCAATTAAGTTCCAGGTGGTGCTGCCATGTATGTCAATCTCTGGTTGTTGTCTGTTCTTGTTGGTTCTTAGTCCACAGAATTCCCTTCATGATGATTTGAAGCGTAGGGATGGCTTTGGCAAAATCCCTTAGCTTCTGTTAATCCTGGAATGTTTTGAGTACACCATCGTATTTGATTGACAGCTTTGCTTGGTAGAAGATTCTTGGTTGGCAGTTGTTTTTTTTTTTCCTTTCAGTGTTGTATATATGTCTCCCATTGCCTTCTTGCATTCATGGTGTCTGCTGAGAGATTTGAGCTTAGTATGATTTGCTTGCCTTTGTACATAGCACTTCTTTGTTCCCTACTTGCTTTCAGGATTCTCTCCTTATGTTTGATTTTGCATAGCTTGATTATTTTATATCTTGGTTATTTTCTTTTCAGGTCTGTCCTTCCTGGGGTTCCTTGAGCTTCTTGAATGCTTATCTTTTTTGTTTTTCAGAATGTTTGGGAAATTTTCTTCCAGAAACTTTTCAACTATTTTCTCTTTGGACTTGTGTGATTCTTCTTGTTCCATAATGCAGATAATTCTTAA
>NW_006408747.1:3157710-3165769 GCF_000296735.1 Chrysochloris asiatica | reverse complement strand
AGGCATTTTTCCTGGTTGTAAATAGTTCAGGGCCAGCTGTGGCCATTTTGCATTGCTGTTTGATTTTAAGAAAAAACTGTTCCTTTAAATATTGAGCAGATCTGTATGTGCATATGCATAGTAGAACCCTCCAGGGGGCTGGGGGTGTTTAGTTGCTCAAAGACCCTCTCTAGTTATGAGAATGTAGGTGCACAGACAATGAGAGGCCAATGAACTGATACAAAAAAATAAAAGTATGCCATCAAACCCTGCCTTGTGATCTTGTTCTCTTGATGATATTGAACTTTTCTCCCTTTTCTCTTTCCACATTTGCAATTGATTTTTACTCCATCTAGTGTGGTTCCCATGCATAGCTGCCATTTTTGTTATTTTTAATAGATATTTCCTATTGCTGGTCTCTCAGAAATTTATTAGCCATCTCTGGCTTCATTTCTATCCTCATATACAAATAGCATTTTCCAACTACTGAGACTTCTTTTTTCTAACTTTTTCATTCCAATCACCAATAATTAATAATGCACATTGATTGCCTCCCCCTTTTTAAATAATTTTCAGACTGCAAAAGTTGATGAAAATCTTCAATCTTTTCACATTTGGCAGTAGTTGCTGAAGTGTAAATTTATATAATAATTATAACAATTTCTATTCCAAGTATACATATGGGTATTATCACTGACAGTCTTGTACTTCAGGATAGATCTTGAAATAATCTTTCTGACAATAAATATCATGCCAGTTCTCTCAGTTTTCCATCCACAGCATAGTATATCATGTAATTGTTGGATTCAAAAATGGCAAATACTATTCCATTTTAGCTCACTGAAGCCTAGAAGATCTGTCCTAAAATGTTCCATTTCACTTTTGATGATTTCCAATTCTCCTATTTTATACTTCTAATATTCTTGTTCTGATTATCAATGGATGTTTGCTGGTATTTCTTCTTATTGTGAGTCATACCACATCAACGAATATAAATTTGAAAGCTTTACTTCATATCATTAAAGTCAATTCTACTTTGAAGAGGAAGTTCTTTCCCTGTCATATTTTGAGAGCTTTCTAACCTAAGACTCTCATTTTTTAGTACTATATAGGACAATGATCCTTTGCTGTTCGCAAGATTTTTACTGGCCAATTTATTAAGTAGATTGCCAGGTCTTTTGTCCTAGCCTGTGGGTTCCAATGAAATCTATTTGTTATGTGTGACCTTGCTGTATTTTAAATGCTGGTGAAATAGCTTCTAGCATTATAACAATGTACAAGCCAGCATAGTCCTTTAAACTGACAAATGAGAAGTGGATTTAAAACTTAAATCTGTGTTTGGCAGAAAAGAATCATTTATGAATATTAAATTAAGACTTAATTGTATGTTTACATAAATAATAGCAGACTTAGAACAAACAAAATTACACTACTAGACCAAGAAGAATCAAACCACCTGCTTTGTTTGGCTTCATCTTTTGTTCTGCACTTGATTTGTTAAACAACAAACAACCAAACCTGTTATAGTGAGTCTATTTTAACTCATAATGACCCATACAGGTTTGAGTCTAACTGCCTTATAAGGTTTCCAAGGATGTATCTTTAAAAAAACTGACTACTAGAATCTCTTTGTGTAGTAGTAGGTGAGTTCTTACCACCACCCTCTCAGTTAGCAGCTGCGTGCTTAACAACAATGTCACCATGGTTCTTTATTTGATTTGCACTAGGTTTCAATTATACTTAAAGATTATTTAAAAGTACCAATAATTATAAAAACTTGAGTTTTTTTTAGATTGTAAGAAATAATCACTGCAACCAGTATGTTCACAGTTTAATGAATTGATTATAAAACTGCTGTTTCTCTCTAAAAAATACACATTATAAAGGAAACAAAACAAAGCTTCTTTCAATACAATACATGAACATATAAAAGTACTATCTTTTTAATTAAATATAATTAATACAGCTTTTAATTTCATCTTTGTCCTATTGTCATTTTCACAGATACTCCTGACATAGTTTTCACTGGCAATAGCTGACTGTTCTTTGTGATATAATCACTCCCGTTTCCTATGGACAGGCCAATATCTTTTGTGATTAGTAAAGGACAGCCCTGTCTATCTCGATTAGTCATGGATGCTTAGCAGTTCACTACATGAATCACCACTAATTGCAAAAACAGTATTCATCTGGCCGCCATTCCTTTTCATGATTTCTTCCAAAACAAAACAGAATACCAAGCCCCTTACTATGAGGTGCACTGGGATTGGTTCAATTTGTTATATTTCTTCATAATCACTGCATGAAAAAATGAATATCACTATGAATTATCTTAGAAACTTAGAATTAAAAATTTTAGTGGCTCATGCATACTTTAAATTTAAACCGTTTGTGTTTTTTAAGGTAGTGGTCACAACCTTAATGTATAATGTTGAATTAAGAAATAAGAGTGCTACAAATGAGAATGTAAGTTTAAATAAGTGTTCTGATTTTTTGCTTTAGTTTGGATTGATCTCAATTACTAATTAAAATTTATAGTCACTATATAAAAACCGACTCGATGGCACATAACAACAACAACAACAATATAAAATAGAGTTAAAATTAACAAAAATATTTAATAGTAGAATATTAAATACAATATTTATGGTAACTCTTAGAGTATACTGCCACATAAAGCTGAACTAAGTAATCAGTTTGGTTTGAGCTTCTTTTGTTACATTTGTTGCCAAATATCAATCTTTCTAGTATAATGAAATTTATGAATTTAAAAATCTTAATCATTAATAGTTACGGCATTGTGTAGATAGAATATAGCTGATGTTCTAAAATAATTGCACAGCTAATATTGAGAATATTATATTTTTACATTCTAATCCTATTTTAGTTATTTGAACAAATATAGAAATTGAGTAGTGAATTAAAATTAAAATTTGACATTTAAATATGGAGTATTTGATTACTACATCTGATAAAAGAAAAAGTAAAATAAATGCATAATTTCAAGACCAAGGTCAATCTCACATTGTGGATAATAAGAAGCTCAACAAGGTCATGCTTAAATTGTGGATAATAAAATAAAAGAGTCCAGGTAAAACAAGAACACCATATTAACGTCAATGTAAAAACTGAAAACATTTCAATAGCTATAAGCCAGCTGCAAATCAGGAAGAATTTTCTTTAAAATTACTGACAATGACAATGGACTAATGAAGATGACAGTGTTGGAGGTCAGGGACAGGGTAGCTGGGTAGAAGACAGCATCAGCACAAGGAACTAGTACTCATTGTTAAGGTGCTTTGCATATACAGCTTTATGTGTGATTCCCACAGAAACAAGGAAGCTTAATTATCATTACCCCATCTAGGGTATAAGTTATAGCATGATTAAATAACTCATTTAAGGTCACAACTAAGTAATCATGCAACTGGAATACATGTTATATTATTTTTGAGCCCAAAGCCCTTGTTCCATTCACAACACTAGAATGACTTTTAGCCAAAAACTATATAGCAAGCTGTATACAAACTGTGATCCAAGACAAAACTTAGTCAAGCAAAATTAAGTCAAAATTATCACTAAAGCTGTAAAGATATATTTAAAGAATTAAAACCAAGTAACAGAAGTCTTGGTGTGGCACTGTGGTTAATGCACTGGACTGCAAAGTTGGTTTGAATCAAAAGTTTGGCGATTCAAGCTCACAAGTCACTCCTTGGAAACCCTATACTGGGTCATTATGGGTCAGAATCGATTCAACAACATGTAACAACAATACCAACAACCATGGAGTCCTGGTGTGGTACTGTGGGTTAATTCGTTGGAATGAAAGGTCAGTTTGAACCACAACATGGGCAGTTCAATCTCACCAGCCACTCCTTGGAAAGCCTATACAGGGTTGCTGTGAGTTGGAATCAACTTGAAGGCACTTAACAACAACAATAACAATAATGGTTGTTGAGAAAACACAAATTGGGATTTTTTTCTATCATAGTTTTAAGCACTTTTATACAGCAAGTAATAAGAAGAAAAGATAACCTTTCACAGATATATTATATAACATATTGTAACTAAGATAACAAAAATGTGTCTTAACCCCCCAAACAAATTATAATAACAATTAATTTAAACACATTTTTCCTTCCAACCCTAGGGACTCATCTGCCAGCCTGACAGGAGATAAATGTTCTACTGCTATAGAGATATATTTTAAAAATCAAAATATATCTTTTAGACTTTGATTTAGAGGTTGATTACCAGGTTCTTAGTCTGTTTTAGTCTAGAAGCTCTATTGAAACCTGTTTAATATAGGCAACCCTGCTAGTATTTGGAACACTTGGCATAGCAATAGACAGCAATAAACAAGTCACCAGAGAATGACAAAATAACAGAAGAGCAGTGGATGTATATACACTGGGAATATTTTCTTTCAAAATATGGGTTGATTTTTATTTCCTTGATGCTGCCATTCAAAAAGCATAAGAGTGGGATTTAACTCTGATGTATTATTTATCTTGTAATTTTCTTTTTTTTTCTTTAATGAATCATTGTTTTGGCAAAGGCAAATATTTTCTTATATGGTTTATTCTAAAAGATTTGTAGGTTGGTTTTACATTATGTCTACAGTTTTACATTTATTACTGCTAAGTTACTTTATTTTTTAGCATGATGTGAGACAAGTATTATTGATCCAGTTCTATCTCCTTGAGTGTGTATCCAGAATTGTGTCAGAAATATTGTATTACCTATTGAATTGCTGTCTTAGTTTCATAGTGCTGCTATAACAGTTGTGACACATATGTGTTTATTTCAAAGAGAGGTGATCCAATGGAACGATGATATATTGAACAATACCATCAATATCACATGCAAGAAAAATTTTGCTGAAAATAATTCAAAAGCAGTTGCAGTAATGCATCAATAGACAATGCTCAAAAATTCTAGCTGGATTCAAAAAGAAGGTGGAGAATAAGGGATATTATTGCTGATATCTGATGAATTTTAATGGAAAGCAAGCAATAATGTTTAACTTGGTTTTATTGACTAAGAAAAATAATGTTTATATAGATCATAACAAATTATGAATAACATTGTAATTAATGGAAATTACAGAAACCTTAATTATGAACATGCACATGTACATAGATCAAGAGGAAATTATTCAAACAGAAGACACTTGATAATTTAAAATCTGGAAAGGTGTGTGTCAAAGTTATATACTTTAACCATACTTATTCAATCTGTATGCTAAGCAAATAATCTCAAAAGACCCCCTATAAATTAGAAGGCAACATGTGATTTGGAGCAAAAGTCATTAACAACCAGAGACATGCGTATAACATAGCTTTACTTTTTGTAAATGAAGAGGGCTTAAAGCACTTACTCATAAAGATCAAAATCTGAAGTCTTCAGTATATATTATTACTCAAAATAAACATACTTAACACAAATCTTCACAATTGGAAAAACAGATAATATAATAAAATGGAGAAACAATTAAGTTTTTCAAGGATTTCATTTATTGTGGATCCATAATCAATATCCTAGGAAGCAGCTGCCAAGAAGTACAACAGTACTTCTTGCTTTTGCGAATCTGCAAGAGATTTTTGTTGTTCTTGTTAAGTGTTGTCCAGTCAGTTCCAACTTATAACGGCCTTGTATAGGGTTTCTAAGGAGCAGTTGGTATATTTCAACCAACAACCTTTTAGTTCAAACTATTGTAGAAACTGAGCACTTATCCTATGGTACCACACCAAGATCTCTTTGTAGTTTTGCAAATTAAAGATGTTACTTTAAGGATAGATGAACATGAATTATATTGTTCATGAATAATTTTGTTTGTGTATAATGTGGACTTGCTAAGTTTTTCGAACACTGAAAGAACTGAAAAAAAAATTCACCTCAACTTGAAATATTGACAGATTCTCAGGGTAAAATATTGAATAATACAGAAAGCATCAATACAAGATGGAAGGTACATAAAAACTCACTGTATCAACAAGAAAAGGTCAATATTCAATTGTTTCAAGAGGTACCATATGACCAAGAATCAGTGGAACTGAAGGAAGAAGTTAAAGCTCCACTGAAAGTAATGGAAGAAAAATAAAACAAAACAACTACAACAAAAAGTAAACTGCAGGAATTGACAGAATACAAATTGAAATCTTTCAACAAAGCATTATAACACTGGCAGTGCTCACTCATCTATGCCAAGAAATTTGGAAGAAAACTACTTGGCTAACTGATATGAAGAGATCCATATTTGTGTCCATTAGAGAAAAAGTTTACCCAATGGAAAGTGTAAATCATTGAACAATATCATTGATATCAAATGCAAGAAAAATTTTGTTTAAGGTAATTGAAAAATTGGCTACAATAGTGCATCCACAGGAAACTACAAGAAACTCAAGCTGGATTCAGAAGGAGACAGGGAATTAGTTATATCATTGCTGACACTGCAAAGGCTTTTGACTGTGGATCATGACAAGCTATGGATAGCGTTGCAAAGAATGGGTATTCCAGAACACTTGATTGTGATCATGAGTAACCTGTACATAGACCAAGATTCAGTTGCTCAAGCAGAACAAGGGAAGACTAACTGGTTTAAAGTCAGGAGAGGCCTGTATTTTTTCATCATATTTATTCAATCTCTATACTTAGCAAATAAACTGAGAACCTTGATTAGAGGAAGAAGAACATGGCATCACAATTGGAGGAAGACTCATTAACAATTAGCAATATACAGATGATACAACCTTGCATATTGAAAATAAATGAGACTTAGAATACTTATTGATGAAAATCAAAGACCACAGCCTTCAGTATGCATTGCACCTCAATGTAAAGAAAGCAAAACTCCATAAATACCGCTGTGATAAATGGAGAAATGTTTGAAGTTGTCGAAGACTTCATTTTGCTTGGATCCATAGTAAATGGTCATGAATGCAACAGTAGAGAAATCAAATGGCATAGCGTGCTAGGCAAATCTGCTGCACAATGTTAAAGATCAAAGATATCAGTTTGAAGACTTAGGTGTGCCTGATCCAAGCCATGGTATTTGCAATTGCCTCATATGCTTGTGAGGACTCCAAGACACATAGCTTCCACCAAGATATGCACGTGAAAATTGAAAAATGAATACGAAAGACCATAGAAGAATTGATGCACTTGAGTTATGGTGTTAGAGAAGAATACTGAAAATACCAGAAGAACAAATAAATCTCTATTGGAAGAAGTACAAGCAGAATTCTCCTTAGAAGCCAAGATGGCAAGACTTAGTCTTTCATACTTAGGATATGGAGTACATACAATAGAGACCAGTCCCTAGAGAAGGACATTTTTTATAAAGTGGATCATCAGTGAAAAGGGGGAATATCCCCAATGAGATGGATTGACACAACAATTGTGAGGATGGCACAGGACTAGACAATGTTTTTCTGATGTGCGTAGGATCCCTATGAGCCAAAAGAAACTTGGCAGCACATAACAACAACATTGGAGTTCTGTTGTGGCTCCGTTGGATAAACACTGGACTTCAAGGTCATTTGAGTCAAAGGGTCAGCAGTCTAAATTCACCAGATGTTCCTCAGAAAGATATAGAGTTGCTATGAGTCAGAACCAACTGAACAACACTTGACAATATCAAAAATGGACCACCAGAAGAACAAACACATTTTTCTTGGTAGAAAGCACAGCCAGAATGCTCCTTAAGAAAGCGGATGGCAGTGGAAAGATGAATATGGGGTTACCTACATTGACCTCCCTGAGGAAAAGAAACCAAGGTGTTTCTTTACCATCTTTCTAGGATGTTGAAATAGATGAATGATTTGTTTTGGTGCAGCGTGGCTCAGATAAAGGAAGACCAAAAATCTGAAGTGTACAAGCTGGTTCATTCTAGAGCAGTGTGTAATGGATATGAAATTTGTGGTTGTAGAATTCATTCCTCAACAGTTTGACTTACATTCTGTTAAGTAATTGTAGTTGTAAACTATAACTAATATGACTATTTTACCCTTACTGTCCATGGTCTGTTAAATCATTCAGTCCTCTCAATTAAATTTTACACAGAGTGGGGTATTCAAGT
>NW_006408747.1:3155509-3156438 GCF_000296735.1 Chrysochloris asiatica | reverse complement strand
GCGAGCACATAGCCTTTTTCATTCCATGTGTCTAGAGTCCTCAACTGCTATATCTCTCTATGCCATCACCTCTGCTTCCCTCTCTGATGTCTCCACATTTTGTTAGGATCCCAATTTCCATATTTTCTCTTCCCTCAAGATGATCCTAGGGTCCTCTGTTCCTGGAATGAAGGATTAACTATTCAACCCTTTTTGTTTCACATCTTCTAGAGTTGTGGCACTCACAATTAGTCATGATAACAATTACACACTATTGAATTAAAAGAATCCTATCCCTATCCTGTCCCATCCCCTTTCACCAGACCCATCATGACAAGAGGAGACTATTTAGTGGAGATTCTACCCCCTTTGTTCTGAAAGTAACACACTCTTGAAAGCGTTTGAGGCAATCATTTTGCACCTCTTTACAGCCATCTATTTTTGGTAGAAAATGTCTAAGTTGTTCTTCCCTATCAACCCCGTGTACTGAGAGAATAGACTTAATCCTTGATGTGAAGAATCATTCCCTTCTAGTTAGAATTTTGAGCAACTACATCCATAAGCAAAGGTCCACTTCATCAAATTGTAACAATTTACACTTGCTTCCTGTATCAAACTTATTTATCTTCCTCTAGTCAAGTTCTGATTAGCAAGGTCCAAGCTAGGTCAAATGGATAGTATCAGCAAGTTTTGGCATTCTTCCATGCCTCCCCCTACTTCAGACCAGGTGGCCACTTCACTCTCAGCTCCAGCCACCATTGGCTAGGTTAGTGTCCATGACCTTCGGAGATTCCAAGTCTCTTTAAATTTCAGGCCAAACAGCCCTTCCTTTTATTTCTTCCATCTCAAATTCAACACATATTTATAGAACATGGCCAAAACAGCCTAGGTCTCCATTGCTGCATTTCTCCCACTTGCACTCGCAAGTACACCAGGATGGTAACTAGTGA
>NW_006408747.1:3150204-3153748 GCF_000296735.1 Chrysochloris asiatica | reverse complement strand
ATTTACATTTAGGTTTGTAATCCATGTTGAGTTAGGTTTTGTATATGGTGTGAGGTAAATGTCTTGTTTCATTCTTTTACATATTGATGTCCAGTTTTGCCAGCACCATTTGCTGAAGAGAGGATCTCTTTCCTATTTAATGAATTTTGGCCCTTTGTCAAATATTACTTGACTAATTTTGGATGGATTAAGTTCTGGGTTTTCAATTCTGTCCCATTGATCTATGTATCTTTCATTGTACTAGTACCAAGATGTTTTGACCACTGTAGCTATGTAGCCATGTAAATTTTAAAATCTGGGAGTTTGTGGCCTCCAACTTTGTTGTTCTTGTTTGGTAGTGCTTTGCTTATCCGGGAACTCATTCCCTTCCATATTACGATTGTAATAATTTTTTTTCCATCTCTTTAAAGAAGGTTGTTGGAGTCTAGATTGGCGTTGTGTTATATCTTTAGATTTGTTTTGGTAATATTGACATTTTCACAATACTGAGCCTTCTTATCCATGAACATGGTATATTCTTCCATTTTTTGTAAATCTCTTTTGGTTTCTTGTAGTAGTGTTTTGTAGCTTTCTTTGTATAGGTTTTTTGTTTCCCTGGTTAGAATTGTTCTTAAGTATTTCATCCTTTGGGTGGCTAGTTTAATGGTATTGATTTCTTAATTTCCTTTTCAGTACTGTCATTGTTAATATAGAGGAACCTGACTGATTTTTGTATGTTGATCTTGCACCCTGCCACATTGCTAAATCTTCCAAAGAGTTCCAGTAAATTTTTTTGCTGAGTCTTTGGAATTTTTCTATATGTGGTATCATATCATCTGCAAAGATAGGGAGTTTTATTTCTTCTTTGAAAAATTTGTATACCTTTAATTTTCCTATCTTGCCTGATAGCTCTGGTTAAGCCTTCCAGCACCTTATTAAATAGGAGTGGAGATTATGAGAATTCTTGTCTGGTCCTGTTCATAAAGGGAATGCTTTCAGTTTCTCTCTGTTGATAGTGATGTTGCTTGTTGGTTTTGTATATATGCTCTTAATTATGTTTAGGAAGTTTTGTTCAATTCCTACTTTGTTGAGTATTTTCATCAGGAACAGATATTGGATTTTGTCAAATTCCTTTTCTTCAATAATCAATATGATCATGTGCTTTTTTAAAATTTAAATGGTGGATTAAGTTGATTGTTTTTCTAATATTGAATCATATTAGAAAAACATCTAATATTGCATCACTGGTATTCATTACACTTGGTTGTGATGTTTTATCTATTTATTTTTTGATATTTGGTGAATTTTCTTGGCTAGGATATTGTTGAGAATTTTTGCAGCTATGTTCATGAGGGATATTGGCCTATACTTTTCATTTTTAGTGATGTCATTCCTTGATTTTGGTATGAGAGTTATATTTTCTTCATAAAATGTATTAGAAAATTTCCCTTCTTTTCTATATTCTGGAATAATTTGAGTAGAATTGGTGATAGCTCTTCTCTGAATGTTTGGTAAAATTTACCTGTGAAACCATTGGGGCCTGGACTTTTTTTGGTCAGGTGATTTTTGATGACCTGATCTGTTTCTTCTTTTGTTATAGGTCTGTTCAAGTTTTCTATTTCACTCTCTGTAAGTTTAGGTGGATCATGTTTTTCTAAAAATGTACCCATCAGCTCTATAGATTTTCAGATTTGTTGGAGTACAACTCTTCATAGTAGTCTGTTACAACCCTTTTTATTTTTATTGGTTCTGTTGTGACATCACCCATGTGATTTCTTATGCATATTATTTGTGTCTTCCTCCTCTTTCTTTTGTTAGGTTTGCCAAAGGTTTGTAGTTTTATTAATCCTTTCAAAGATACAGCTTCTTCTTTGGTTGATTATTTCTATAATTTTTTTCTGTTTTCTATTTTATTTATTTCTGCTTTAATCTTTATTAATTCTTTTCTTCTGGTGACTGTAGATTAACCCTCCTAGTCTTTTCCTAATTGTTGTAGATGTTGTGTTAATGTGTTGATTATGGTTCTTTCTTCTTTTTGGATGTGTGCATGTGTTGCTATAAATTGTCCTCTCAGCACTATTTTTGGCATGTCCCAAATTTTTGGTATGTTGTATTTTCATTCTCATTTGTAGAAAAAAAATTAATTTCACTTTTTACTTGTTCTACTACACAGTAGCTTTGGGGTAGAGTGTTTTTTGGTTCCATGTATTTGGCGTCATTTTCCTGGTCCTCCTTTTGTTGATTTCAAATTTTATAGCATTGTGATCTGAGAAGGTGCTTTGTAACATTTTGGTACTTTTAATTTTATGGAGAATTGCTTTGTGGCCTAAACCATGCTCTATTCTGGAGAATGTTTCGTTTGCACTGGAAAAGAAAGTATATTGAAGTGCAACCTATACCAAAGAAAGTGTATTGAAGTGCAACCTATACAAAATGATGTGGTCTTTGGTATTTTACAGTAAGTATTTTAAGTTCTTCACTTACAGCAAGCATCATCTGCATATAACAGGTTGTTAATTAATCTTCCTACAATCCTGATGCCATGCTCTACTCCATGTAATCCAGTTTCTCTTATTATTTGCTTAGCATACAGACTGAATAAGTATTGTGAAATAATACAACTCTGGTACACATCCTTCCTGATTTTAGCAATTTGTTGTCCCCTTGCTGTGTTCGATCGACTATCTCTTGATCTATGTACAGGTTCCTCATGAGCATAATTAAGTATTCTGTAATAATCACTGTCTGCAATGTTGTACATAACTTGTCTGAATCCACACAATCAAAAAGTTTGTGTAGTCAATAAAGTATTCTGCTTTCAGCTACAATCCATCCTACATCTGCAATGATATTCCTCATTCCATGTCCCTGTCTGAATCTGGACTGACCATCTGGCATCTCCCTGTCAATGTACTGCTGCAGTAGTTTTTTATTTTATTTAGCAAAATTTTAATTGCATGCAATATTAACAATGTTGTCTGATGATTTCCTCATTCCATTGGGTCAATTTTCTTAGGATAGGCAAAAATATTGATCTCTTCCAATTAGTTGGTCAGATAGCTTTCCTCCAAATTTCTTGGCCTAGATGAGTGAATGGCTCCATTGCTGCCTCAGTTTCTTGAAAGATTTCAATTAGTGTTCTATCAATTCCCAGAACCATATTTGTTGCCAATGCATTCAATGTAACTTGGACGTCTTCATTCAATATTATTGGCTCTTGATCATATGTGATCTCTTGAAATGATTGAACATCAACCATTTCTTTTTGGTAAATTGACTTTGGGCATTTCTCCCATCTTCTTTTGATGCTTTCTGCATAATTCAATATTTTGCCAACAGAATCTTTCAACATTGCAAGTGTAGGCTTGAATTATTTCTTCATTTCTTATAACATGAGAAATACTGAGTGTATTCTTTCCATTTGGTTTTCTAATTCCAGGTCTTTTCATATTTCATTATACTTATTTGGCCTTGTCTTCTCTAATTGCCCTTTGAACTTTTCTGCTCAAATTTTATACTCTCATCATTCCTTCCACTTGCATTTCATCTCTATGCTGGAGTGCAA
>NW_006408747.1:3145226-3148733 GCF_000296735.1 Chrysochloris asiatica | reverse complement strand
TGTCTAAAGAAGGTATATGAAATGAACAAATCATTGGTTTTGCACAATTCTATCTTTTCTTCTCCAACATCATTTATATCACTGAGTTCATATTTTCCAAATACTGATCCTTCCTTTTTGCTCCCAACCTTTGCATTCCTATTACCAGTAATGATCAATACATCTTGATTGCATTTTTGATCGATTTCAGATTGAAGAAGTTGGTAGAATTCTTCTATTTCATCCTCACCAGCTTTAGTGGATTGTGCTTAAATTTGAATAATAATGGTATTTCTCGGCTGCCCAGTAGGCGCATGGACATTAGCTCATCACAGAAAGCATTGTACCTCATGACTGATTTGGATATGTTCTTTTTGACATAATTCAACACCATTCCTCTTCAATGTGTCATTTCTGGCATAGTAAACCGTGTGGTCATCAGATTCAAAATTGCCAATACCAGTCCATTTCAGCTCATTAATACCTAAGATATTGATGTTTATGCATTCCATTTCATTTTTGACAACTTCCAATTTTCCTAGTTTCATACTTCGTACATTCCATGTTCCGATATTCAATGGCTGTTTACAGTTGTTTCTCTTCATTTTGAGTTGTACCCCATCAGCAAATGAAGGCTCCATGTACTTTGCTCCCACAGGCTTTACTTCATTCGTGTCTTCATGGTCAGCTGTACTTTGAGGAGGCAGCTCTTCCCCAGTCTCATTTGGAATGCCTTCCAACTTGAGGGCCACTTTCTGGTACTGTATTTGACAGTGTTTCTCTTCTATTCATAAGGTATTCATGACTAAATATTCAAAAGTAGTTTGTCACTCTTTCTTCCTAGTCTGTCTTGTCTGTAAGCTCATCTGAAACCTGTCCACCATGGGTGACCCTGCTGCTATTTAAAATACTGGTAGCATCAGTTTCAGAATCACAGCAACTCACAAGCCACCACAGTATGACAAAATAACACACTAATGGTAGATTGATTAGACAGGATGAAAACCACTCATTGGGAATTCTAACTTCCCCTGCACACTCTGAAACTAAACTCCATCTTGAAAACTTGTAAGTGAGTCACTTCATGCCTTTAATATATTGTTCAAAAAACAAAACAAAACAAATCTATGTTGGAAAGAGGTACAGCCAGAGTACTCCTTGGAAGCTATGGTATCTAAAGTACATCTCTCATATTTCAGACATATTATTAGGAGGGACCATTCACTAGAGAAGCATGTCATGTTTGGTAAAGTGAAGGGTCAAAGAAAAAGAGGAAGAAATCTAACCAGATGCATGTTACAGTGGTTTCATTAATGGGCTTAGGTGTAGCAGTAGTTGTAAGTTTGGCCCGGGACTGATCCACGTAACCTTCTGTTGTGCATTGGGTTGCTATGAATAAGTACTAACTCAACACCTAACAAGAAAAACAACTACAAACCCTCTTTTCTATTTTGAGAACTTGAGTAAAGTGGTCAATGAGAAGTTGCCTTTCTTTGAAGATATTTTCCCTGGTTTGGTATAAGTGTGCAGAAGTCTATTGTAAGAGATTTAGTACCTTAACAATGAGTCACCTGTTTAGGACTTGGTAACATTTAAGATACTGAGAAATCCAATTTAATCTCTTACCACTGAAAAAGATTACCTTGGGTCAGTTTTGTTCTAGCATGTATATAGTATATTATTAATAACACCTCTTTCATTTTCAAGCAATTTTTTATCTAAATGATAAATTATATAGGTACCAGGCAACTATAATGGACTCCTGATTTAATCTGAAGGATAAGCACTGGACTTCTAACCACAAGGTTGGTGGATCAAACCCACCAGACTTTCCTTGAAAATGCTATATAGTGCCATTATGAGTCAGAACTGACTCTATAATAACAACAACAACATACAACTGCAAAACCTTACCTCCACTTAAGAACAAGTCCAGTCAATAAAAAATCTATCATAGACAATTCCTACTAAAGAGGTATTAATATTTCATTCATTGTTAATCACATTTATTTAGAATATTAAGTATTTATATTCTTTTTGATTACTGTGTCCTCAAAAGTGACCTACAGAATGCTTAAGGTTTGTATGTTGTTGTGTGCCATCAAGTCAACTTTGACTCATAGTGACACTGTATAAGGTTTCTAAGAGCACTGATAGTGCTAAATTGTGTATTTGGTCAAGAATATTTTAAAGAAGTGATTGAAAACTATATAAGACAGCCCAGAAACCATGAATCAACCCCACTTTATAACACTTGACTAAAACAAAAACAACAATAGCAGCAGCAACAACATAATAATGGAAGACAGTAAGTTCAAAAGTGGAAGTAACTTGGGACTAGAGGATTCAAAAAAATAAATAAATTGCAAGTGGGAGCTCACCAGTTAACTGGGCTTCAAGGACAAGTGGAAGTGGAGGAGATAAAAGAATATTTCAAACAGAGGAAATGACAAAATGAGATTTGTGAAGCATAGAATTTTTTAGTAGGTTTAGGAAATAGTACTATTGGCCGATGACATTGACATAGTGTACTGACTATGGCAACATAATATGTGGATGAAATTTAAGACAAACCATATAGTTAAGAAGGACACTCTGAAGAATCAATGACATGACCTTGACAACCAAACAGAGATTTTTGTATATTATTAGACAAACATATGAGGATTTTATAAACATTATTTTGACAGCAATTTGAAGGATGGTTTGTTGAAAGGGCTTCTCAGTTACTAAATGAATATGTGGTTTGAAAAGCTTAATAACACCTGATTTAGGGGGTTAGACAGAGCAAAACTAATTTTAAAGACATTTTGTTACACCACCTTAAAAATCAAAACAAAACAACAACAACAAAAACAAAAACCCCAGAAAACACAGAGTCAAAGATTTAGTATAAAATTTTCTGTTTTGACTGAAAATTTCACTGAGGCTTTTAACCCTTTTCAAATATTTTTTTGAGCAAGACAGATGCCCTTTAGTCAAGATGTTGTTGTTGTTGCTAAGTACCTTGGGTTCGGCTCCAACTAATAGAGACCCTGCATAGGGTTTCCGCGGCTGTAAATCTTTGCGGGAGCATAACGCCTCATCTTTCTCCCATGGAACTGCTGGTAGTTTTGAACTGCTGACCTGAGGTTGGCAGCCTGACTCATAACCACTGTGCTACTAGAACTCCTTTTAGTCAAGATAGCTTGAATGATTTTCCTTCACTGCTTTTGCTGGGGAGTGGTTTCCATATAATTTGATTTTAAGGTAAAGTCTGGAAAAAAGACATTTTGAACTATAGAATGAAAAGTAATACATTTGATCCTTGATAGTCTTGATATTCTTAACAGACTCTAGGTATGGTGAGCAGGATAAGCACTGAACTGGTAACTTCAACGTCAGTGATTCAAACACACCAGCTACTCTCAGAAAGCTATATAGGGTAACTATGAGTCAGAATGACTCAACCTTACAGAACAACAATTCTTAACAGGAAACTGTGAATTCTTTACCTCTAAAAATGCTAACTTTTTTTTTTTTTTTTTT
>NW_006408747.1:3138359-3145126 GCF_000296735.1 Chrysochloris asiatica | reverse complement strand
TATATAAACTTTTTATTGTGAACTGAGTGAATGTTTACAGAGAAGATCATCCATTTTACATTCCCCAAGCCATATACTTGCACTGCAATAATTGCAATTGCAATCCCCTCCAGGCAACAACAGTTACACCACTTCCTCCCTGTAGTTCTTATTTCCATTCCAACCTCCTTCCCATCCTTTCTCAACTTTGTTCTTAGGTAAATGTTGCTCTTTTAATATTGAATACCTGACCAATTCATAATGAGCATACTTTACTAGTGCGGTCTCTCCTATATGCTTATCTACTGATTGACTGAATTGGGCCACGTGGGTGAGTTCCATTTCACACCTGAAGTGTGGTTGAGGGCTATAGCTTGATCTTTAAAAAAAAAAAAAAAAAGAATTTTGTTTTATGTTTTGTCCCACTCTATTCAGGACCTCTAATGTGATTCCTTTCAGAAGAGTTGGTAGTGATAGCCACCAGGCACCATCTAGTCCTGCTAGTCTCAGAGTTGTTGTGACTGATGTTTACTTTCTCCATTGGCCCATTGGATTAGTTGATGCCAAGCATATTCAATTTCATCACCCTTCTTTCTTCTGATGAAAGGTACCCTGTGACTGGAGACTTTTGGGGCTCACAAGCAAGACATCCCCAGATGGCTTAGGAGGTACACATACATGGCAGCAGGCAGAGGAGGAAAATCTTGCCACTGCAAGGGGCTCTCTGGCCAGCTGGTGGCTCAAGGCCCACAGCAGCCATGTAGGGTGATGGAGCTGGCCGGGTGGCTTATATTGTTTTTAAATTATTATTACAGTGAAGAAGTCATTGGTCTTGTCAAATTGGGTCATGTATTCTCTAACATCATTTCTATTACAAAGACCATATTTTCCAATGACTGAACCTTTTGTTTTTTTCCAAATATTGTACTCCAATTTTCAGTAATTATCAATACATTTTGATTGCATGTTTGATCAATTTCAGGCTGAAGAATTTGGTAGAATTCTTCAATTTCATCATCACTGGTTTTAGTGGCTGGTGGAGTAAATTTGAATAATAGTTGTATTAACTGGTCATCCTTGTATGAGTATGTACATTATCTTATCATAGACTTAGTTTTACTTAAAGGTAGATCTCAAAATGTTATTTTTTATGATGAAAGTGATGCCATTTGTCTTCAATTTTTCATTCCTGACACAGTAAGCCATGTTATTGTCAGATTCAAAATGGCTAATGCTAGTCTAATTCAGTTCTTCACTAATGCCTAGGATATCAGTATTTTTCATTCCATTTCATTTTTCACAAATTCCATTTTTCTTATATTCTTACTTCATATATTCCATGTTCTGACTGTTAATGATTATTACATATATTGCGGCTTATTTTGAGATGTGCTCAATCAGCAAATGAAGGTCTATAAATCTTTGCTCCATTTGTGTCATCACTGTCAACTCTGCTTTGAGTAGCAACTCTTCCCCAATCATATTTTGAGTTCCTTCCAACCTAGGGAATCATCTTCCAGCACTATATCTGACAATATTCTGGTGTTCTTCATCATGTTTGAGTATTCATTATTCTGGTTCTGACAGTGTTCCAATGCTATTCATAAGATTTTTTGGTCACTAAATAATCAGAAGTAATGCGTCACTCCTTCTTTCTAGTCTGTCTTACTCTGGAAGATCATCTGAAAGCTGTTCACTCTGAGTGACCATGCTGGTATTTTAAAACTGGTGGCATAGCTTCCAGAATCCAAGCAACACACAAGTAATTATAGTACAACAAACAGGCAGACAAGTGGTGGATCATTTCTTTTACAAAGGCCATATTTTCTAACTACTGATTCTTCTTTATTTTCAAACTTCATGTTACAATCACCAGTAATTATCTATACTTGAGTGCATGCTTGATCAATTTCAGACTGAAAGATGGTAGAATTCGTTATTTTCATCATTGATGATTTTAGTCACTGATGTGTAATTTGAATAATAGTTGATATCTTGTTGTAATGGCCACATGAATGTCACAGACCATACTCACATTTATGGGTTAATTAGGGATGTAGCATTTACAACTCAGGATACAGTTATTTGATCAAGATATCTTCTTCCTTGACATGCCTTCAGGTCATCTTTTCTTTCATTTCCTCAACATTTGGCTCCTGCCCTGGTCTCTTCCCTGACTGGTAATAAGTGCCTAGAGGCATCACACTCTGCCAGTAAATCTCTAATAAGGCTCAGTTACCTTACTCAGTGGATCTGGAAGCACATTGTACCAGTTTGTTAGTCTCTTGGTTCTGCTGCTACTGTTTCTCCTCTGTTACTTCTTGCCGATTCATGCTGCCACCAGTGTTCTACTCTCTCTATTTCTGAGGTCTAGCGGGTTCCAGGGACTCTGGACAAAAAAAAAAAAAAAATGCTCCTGGGCTTAGTGTACTTGAAGCCCTCTTGCTGTTTGTGGGATTGGCCTAGTAGTATGGAAAAACTGACCAATCCCCTCATAGTTGTTGTTGTTAAGTGCCGTTGAGTCGATTCCTACCCATAACGACCCTGTATAGGATTTCCAAGGAGCAGCTGGTGAGCTTGAACTTCGGATCTTGCATTTCAAACGGCTTTGCAGTCTGGCGCATTAACCCACAGCGCCATACTAGGACTCCATTAGCCCATTTGGGTTCTTTTAATTTCTTTCCATAGTCCCACCCCTACAAAGGTTCTATGTACATAATTCCCATTATTACCAGGTTGATCAATCCCCTTGGTGGATCAGAAAAACCTTCTATGAATATCCTTATCCAATCTTTATACAGGAGTTACCAGATCATATGAAGAAAGACTGTATTAAAGAAATTCTTTGCACCAGGATTTAATATTGAAGAGGAAACCAGTCTACCTCTTAAGACGCATTATTACTTGTACAGCATGCTGCTCCAGTACCTGGGGCTGAAACCTGTTCAAAGAATGCCACCTCCACTGTGCGCTTCATAAATGCCATCATCAGTTTGGGTTACCTGCCAGTGTGACATTGCTAATGACAGCGAACAGTCATAGGTTCAAACAGGCATAGGTAGTTTGAACTCAAGACCTTTCTAAATAAGTAAGCAAATTAGAGGCATGGTGAAGAACAGAACATAACTAAACCTATATTTGTATATAGGCAGGAAGTTGGAGAATTATGACCTGGGACCACATTATGGCTAATTATTTATACACTAGTACATGAAACAGGATACCTTTTTAACATAAATATATATATAAGAGGGCTTCAAAATGTTCATGGAGAAATTCTGTTATCTTTCATATCCGATTTTCCAATTACTTTTGAAACTCCTTCATAAATACGTATCAATACATAGAAACTATTCGGTTTCCATAATTTAGCATAAGTAAACAGTTGACAGCATCATTTTTTGTAAAATCAAAGTGGCACAAAAAAGGGAGTGCTGCATGAAAAATGGTAAAGATAGAATTAAAATGTGTTTTAAACCATAATAAATAAGACTTCTTAAAAGCGTCTGCTTCCCAAACAAACCTAATTTATCTGCATTAAAAACCTGCTTAGGCAAGTAAGTCTTATCCTGAATTCCCTTCTTTAATTGTTCAGGAAATATTGCTTTACTATCTATCTGCTGATCTAGTGATATGTTTATTCAAACTGTACTATTTTCTAAAGTTTTCACACAACACTTACTGATCTGAAATTTAATAACTTGTTCATTTACATTTGCTTTTTTGTTTGTTTCTTAAGCCAGTGATAATGCTATGTATCCACTTGACCCTTTGAGAAATTATCAGAGAATAAAAGTCATGATACTGTGGTCTGGTTTTCTATTCCTATCTTAAGAAGGCAGAGTTTAAATAGATTTCCTTCTTATTTATAACCCATAAATCCACTCAGACTGTCTATTGAAAGGAAGTAATAACTTTTGCTGCTATCTTTTATTTAAATAACTGAATTAAACATAGACACTACATGGTTCAACAAATGTTTATTTGGTACTTACTATGAGTCCTGGAATCCTGGTATGGCACTGTGAGTTAATACGCTGGACTGTAAGGTCGGTTTGAATTGCAAAGTTGGCAGTTCAAACTTACCAGCTGCTCCTTGGAAAACCTGTACAGGATCTCTATGAGTCAGAACCCACTCGAGGTCACTTAACAACAACAACAACGACTCCTAGTATGGTGCTGCAGGATAATTTACTGGATCACAAGGTCAGTTTGAAACACAAGGTCAGCAATTCAAACTCACCAGCAGCTCCTTGGAAACCCTATATAGGATGGCTATGAATCAGAACTGACTCTATGGCACTTAACAACAGCAAAAAGGAACCAGGCACTGTGTCAGGTGTTAGAGTCATTGTAATGAATATTTATAGTCTGTTGGAGATCAAATTATCTTGGCAGGAGATATAATACAAACAAATACTATGAAATATGATAGAATAACTGTGGAAGCATAAGATGATCAGAAATGATTTTCAAAAGATGTGAGCCCTGAGTATAGATTTGAAATATCAAAAACAGTGAGCTATGCAAACAAAGACTTAAGGTAGAAACATCCAAGAAGCAGTAATATGAACAAATCTAGAATCCAAGGAAGTGGTAGGAGATGTTAGTATGTTGCATAAATACGTATATATTCATGATGTTATTGTTGTTACGTGCCATCGAGTCACATCTGACTCATAGCGTTCCTATATAGGGTTTCTGAGGAACAGCTGGTACGTTTGAACTGTCGATCATGTGGTGTGCAATCCAGTGCTGATCCTACAACACCACATGTTCATATTGTTCATATTGTTGTTAACTGCCATGGAGTCAGTGGTGACCAATAGCAACCCTGTATAGGGATTCCGAGGAGCAGCTGGTGAGCTTGAACTGCCGACCTTATGGTTCAAACCGACCTTGCAGTCCAACAAGCACCACATTAACCCATAGCATCACATCAAGACTAAAAGATGTTCATAGTAGGTTTGAGTGTTCAATTTCTCTAAGAATTATTTCATGGCTATTATGGATTATTGTGCATCCCTACCCCACCACCACCCCCACAAACATGCACACACATATCTGTGAAGTCTAAACCCTATTGAGGCAGTCCTATTTGAGAATGGAATTTAACTTTTGCTATGTTAAAAAGGGGTAACCCCTTGTGGCGCTGTGGGTTAATATGCTGGAGTGCAAGGTTAGTTTGAACCACAAAGTTAGGGATGCAAGCTCACCAGCTGCACCTTGAAAATCTGACATAGGGTCTCTATGAGTCAGAACTGACTTGAAGGCACTTAACAACAACAACAACATGTTAAAAGGTCAGACCAGAGTAGGGTTAGTCCTAAACCTATTCTCATCTGAGAAGTATTAGGGAGAGTACAGACCCAGAGACATAAATACACAAAAGAGGAAGACACCATGTGATAATGGAAGTACAATTGAATTTACAAGCCTAGGAGAATGGTACTTAATAGTACCAATTGCCTTTGAAGTTTTGCCACCAATACAGATAACCCATTCCCCTTAAAGACTGTCTTAAAAAAAAAAAAAAAAAGTCAGGAGGAGAGGCAGGACTTGATGGCAGATAGGGTAGAAGTGCAGTGAAGATCTCCGCCAGTAATACCACAGAATACTAGATGAAGCAGGTTCATGGGAGACCTCCAAAATGCTGAACCACGTAGGCACTAATATTTAAAAAGTTTGAAGACTTATAGCTAGTGGAACTTGTAGCGGAAGTAAGAAATCTCGAACTTTAGAATCTCTTGGGCTCAGGGGCCTGGAGCTGACAATTTGGGCAAGACCAAGTTGGGGAGCAAACAGACCCATCATGGAATAACACTGCAGAAACCTCGGCGCAAAGGTGGACAATATATGTGTTTGGTTTGTTCTGATTATTGTGATTATTATTTTTTTGGTATCTGTTCATTGGCCCCTCACTGTCTGCACACCTTCATTCTAGTGACAAGAGGGGGTGCCTGAGCGATTTTATGCCCCCACTCCCACACTGCTGGATTCTTCTGCCACACATGCACACAGATATCCTCAACATTTAAAGCCGCAAGCAGCTCAAAATGGCCATACGAGAGCCCTGAACTGTTTATTAATAGGGAAAAGGCCAGAAAAGTGAGTGTGGAGAGGGAGAGTTTAGAAACAAAACAGAACAAAAATTAAATCCTGAGGTACAGCATAACAACCAAGAGTGGCATCTTGAAATTGATCAGACAGCCTTGGAGGCAAGAAGTTGAAAGAAGACATTACAGTCATACTCATATTAAGCTACAGATTTTTTTTTCTTCTTCTTCTCTCTCTCCTCTTCATTTTCTGGGATTATAGACTAGAGTATCCAATCTGGTTTTTGTCTTGTTTTGCTTTGTTTTTTTTGCCTTGCTTTTTTGCTGTTGCTGGTTTTTTGTTGTTTTTTTTTCTGTTGTATTTTGTTTTTGTTCCCCCTTTGACTTATAATGCGTTCTTTCTCACCCTATAATACCAAAGAAGAGACAGCAATTTCTGCCATATAGTCAAGAAACAATCACACCTTTTAAATTCCCACCATCCAGGCAAGAACCAATACTAACTGTCATACACCAGGGAGGCAGACAACACCTGAGACAGTTGCTCCAAGTTAAGCAATAAGATGAGTGAAAAGGGAAGCCTACCTCCTAATTGCATTTACCTGGAGGCAATCAGAAAGCATAATAAAAACCAAAACACACACTTAATTAAGTATTAAAGCTACAGCTAAACATGTCCAAGAAGCAAAAACAGATGACCATATCAGCACATGTCCAGAACCAAGATAAAAT
>NW_006408747.1:3129231-3130254 GCF_000296735.1 Chrysochloris asiatica | reverse complement strand
TTTTTTTTTTTTTTTTCTCTTTCTGTTTTCTTTTCACACCTTGCTCAGCACAAATACTTGACTCTCTTTTTAAGGCTTATTTCATCAGGAAAAGATTTGCATATTTAGAGGGGAATGTATTCCACAGAGTTGGATTGAGTTGTGGGTGCTGAATATGTTCTACACTTACCTCCAGTCTAAGACAATCTCTGATATTGTAAAAAGTTTGGATTTGTTCCCACATAACTACTCCTGCTCTTGGTAACAATTCATCAAATTGCCTTTAGAAGATTGCTTCTTGGGGAGACTTCCGGTGCTTCCCTGACCGGGCAGTATAGGTACGTGGGCTAGGGAGAAAGTAGGGGGTGGTATCACAAATTGGGACTCCCACCTGGTAGACAAACAGCTTTTGGGCAAACATAAAACATTAGGCTGTTAATTTATGAGCTTGTTTTTTTGAAGGATCAAACTATTGAGGAGTTACGAGCATTTTGAACTTCCACCCACCTGCTCCGGGCTCCTACCTGGGGACGGCCCCACCCACTGCAGAACTTAGCAAGGCTTGAGCAGACCCATTCAAAGGGTGGACACTCTCAGAGAGCTAGCGGGGCCACAGGAACTAACATAGACCATCCCAGGGGGAATCCTCATTGCCACATTAGGCATTACTGGCATGTATATAGGACACATTGGGGGGCTCAAGGCACAGGGAGACAAAGAGAGGCATTTTAGACGTCATCAAAAACAGACCCCATCTGCCTACAAGCACCAAGCCCATCCCCCACTTCTTCGGCCTAGGCCAGCAGGCCCTCTGCCCAGCCTCCTAGCCTTAGGCCCTCCCATCAAAGCATCAAGGTTTGGGCCAGCCCAAGCTGAGTAGCAGCTTAACACCAATAATAAAGCACACCTGCTGTGCTTTAATCCACCAGACTGCAAAACCTTTTGAATTGCAGGAACTGTGGTTCTAGCTCAACAGCTGCTATTGGAAACCCTATACTGGGTCACTGTGGGTCATAATCCAGTCCACAGCATTTCAACAAGTAG
>NW_006408747.1:3126196-3126810 GCF_000296735.1 Chrysochloris asiatica | reverse complement strand
AAAGCTGCCTAATTGTTCTTCCATTTCCTTGTTCTTTCATTACCCTCCCCATTCTTATATATTGCCACCCCCCTAGCACCCAAACTATCCTCTGTTTATTTCCTAACCAGTGCTTCACCTTCCCCTCCCTCCCCTCACCCCACCCTCCACAACACAGTAACTAGCAAAGCATCTCCCCCATTTAGTATAGGCTATGTTTCTTAGTCTTTTACAATAGTGGTCCTATGAAGTATTTCTCCTTTTGTGACTGACTAATTTCACTCAATATAATGTCCTCAAGTTTTATTCATGTTATGCGGTGGCTTGCAGCTTCCTTGTTCTTCTTCAAGGTAGTATAATAATCCATTGTGTGTATGCACCACAGTTTGTTTATCCATTCTTCAGTTGATGGGCACTTATGTTGTCTCCATCTTTTTGCTATTGGAAACAGTGCTGTTATGAACATTGGTGTGCATATATCTATTTGTGTTGTGGTTCATATTTCTTGTGGGTAAATAACAAGAAAAGGAATTGCTGGATCATTAGGTACTTCTATTTCCAATCTTTTGAGGAAGAACCATATTGTTTTCCAGAGAGGTTGTACCATTTTGCAATCCTGCCAGCAATGTAGGATC
>NW_006408747.1:3101551-3103097 GCF_000296735.1 Chrysochloris asiatica | reverse complement strand
AATGATATATGATGGAATGAATATGGAACTGAGGTTCTCTCATGTAAACTATCATATAACTCACAATAAAACATTTAAAAAAAAAAAAGATTGCTTCTCTCAGACTCTTCTTTGGGTGGTTTGAAATTTCTAGGGAAGGACTATGGTTTATGCACATCAATCAATCAGAACATCATTGCCTTATGCCATAAAGATTAGTTCATACAGGGTAAGTGACCCAATCCATGGCCAATTTTGAGTTTAGCTGGAAATATCAGACCTTGTCTCAGATTGACTCTGTGTGAATGTGGAATATTTGAAACTGATGCAATCACATGCTAAGATCTGCCCAGATAAATTTGAGCATAAAATTACCTAGAAGATACCAAGAAGAGAGACAAATTCTGTTGGCATAATTTAAGTCTTCAGGTAAACTTGAATCCAATTTATAAACCAATGCTGCTATTGTTATGTGTTGTCAAGTCAGTTCTGACTCATAGCATAGGGTTTCTCAGGAGCAGCTGAAGGGTTTAAACAGCAGATCTTGCAGTTAACAGTCCATTGCTTATCCTACAATGCCACACCAGGACTCCATATAAACTAATAAACACCTTTTGAAAAATCAAGCTTCTCAGTTGTGTTATCTGTCACTTGAAACTAATATATTTTCTATTGACTTTATATGTATAAGACAAGTGTAGCTCCTGGTAAGAATTCATATCTTAAAATATAAAAATTATTATTGGTTATAAGTCACTGAGTAAGTTCCTAAGTGCTGGAAACCTCATATATTAAATCTAAAAGTCTTACTTTTTATCTCGCGAAGGATGTTAGTAACTACACACATGAGGACAATAAGTTTGAAAGTTTCTATTTTGGATTTCTTTTTGTGGAGACTCCCATAGCAGAAATTGTAAAATAATCTTAAAATGAAAGATGTCTATGTGTTTCTTTTGCAATGGTGAGGCATTTGGGTCTTGGAAAATTTGTGTCCAATTCATTAGTCAGTTTTGAAGTAAAGATTTGAGGAATAGAATAATCAGTAACACTTTTTAAAATGATGTGAAGACTTTACAATAATTATATCCCATGGGTTATGAGAAAAATAAAGTTCCTGTGCCAACAAGTTGCTACCGATTCATAGCGACCTTATACACAGCAGAACGAAACACTGCCTGATCCTGAGCCAACCTCACTATTGTTGTCACAGTTAAGCCATTGTCCAATGGCCAATCCATCTTGTTGGGGGGTGAGGGGGTGGTTTCTTCCTCTTTTTCTCTGATGCTCCACCTTACCAAACATGATATACTTTTCCAGTGACTGGTCCTTCCTGACACTATGTCTGAAGTATGAGAGACGAAGTTTGGTCATCATGGCCTCCAAGGAACACTCTGGCTGCGCTTCTGCCAACACAGAGCTGTTGGTTTCTTTTGGTAGCCCATGACACTTTCAATATTTGCCTCCAACACCACAATTCAAAAGCATCAATTCTTCTGTGGTCTTCCTTATTCACTGTCCAGCTTTCACATACAAATGAGGTTAATGTAAATACCATGGTTAGGTCAGG
>NW_006408747.1:3098444-3101136 GCF_000296735.1 Chrysochloris asiatica | reverse complement strand
AGTGTTCCCATGTTCTGTTCGAACAACTGCCTCTTGGTCCACTTACAGATTCCTCATGAGCACAATTAAGGGTTCTGGAATACTCATACTTCACAATATTGTCCATAGCTTGTCAATAAAAACAGGTAAACATCTTTCTGATATTCTCTGCTTTCAGCAAGGTCCATCACACATCAGCAATGATATCCCTCATTCCATGGTCTCTTCTGAATCTTGAACCTCTGGTAGTTCCTGGTCAATATAAGCTTGCAGCCATTTCTATATTACTTTTAGTAATAGTTTATTCAAATGGGATATCAAAGATATTGTCCAATGATTTCTGCATTACGTTGGGTCACCTCTCTTTGGAATGGGCACAAATACAGATTTCTTCCAATCAGTCGGACAGATAGTTCTTTTCCAAATTTCTTGTCATAGATGAGTGAGTGCTTCCAGAGCCATCTCACTTTCTTGAAAGATTTCAATTTTTTTCTCCATCAGTTCCTGGTGCCTTGTTCTTTGCCAATTCCTTCAATGCACCTTCGACTTTCTCCTTCAGTATCATTAGCTCTTGATCATGTGCTACCTCTTGAAACAGCTGATTATCAACCATTTCCTTTTGGTACAGTGACTCTGTGTATTCCTTCCATCTTCTTTTGATACTTTCTGCATCATTCAATAATTTGACCAGAGAATCTTTCAATAACAAAAGTCAATGCTTGTGTTTTTCCTTCAGTTCCTCCAGCTTGAGAAAGGCTGAGTGTATTCTTCCTTATTGGTTTTCTGACTCCAGATCTTTGCACATTTTGTTGTAAATTTGGCTTTATGTTCTCCCGGGATTAGATTTGGTGGTGGTGGTGGTGGCGGTGGTGGTTATGGGCCGTGGAGTCAGTACCGACTCACAGCGACCCTATACAGGGTTTCCGAGGCTGTATTTAGAATGCATTTTATAGACGTATGACCTCAATGACATAACAGTAAATTGCTTTTGGAAAAGTGATTACATTATATTACATCTGTAGTCATGGTGGTGATGGTGGTGGAGTTGGTTCGGACACTTAGTGACCCTGTATAGGGTTTCTGGGATGGTAAGTCTTACACGAGCAGAAAGCTTCATCTTTCTCCTGTGGAATGCCTGGTAGTTTCTATATGCTAACCTTGAGGTTAACAGTCAGACTTTTAATCACTATTAGGAGTTAGGATCCCAATGCATTTTGCAAAACACACTTTAATCCATAATTTTTTGTTTTTGTTTTCCCAACTTGAAAATGAGGCAGAGTAGTTCAATTTGTCCCTGTGTAATTAATACATATATCATCCCAGATTTTCAATGATCAAATATAACTCACTTTTTTTTTCAATTATTTTTATTCTTTCTTGCCCCACTGACTTTTTTTTTTTTTTTTTATGTGCAGGTATTTTTATTTACAACTAATATACAAGATATATATGAACATCACTAAAGCAATCAATTTGTACACAAAAACAGAATTTTTAAAGTGATGATAAAATGATATAGAAAGGATTTCTACATTTGTTTTCCCATACCCCATTGCTTCTGTTGATGCCTCAGCCCTGGGTGTGTACACCCCAGGCTGGAGCTCAGCTCCCTGACCTTGGTGAGTCCATGCCCTATCTGGAACAGGATTTTGTCTGCTCTTTTCTTTTCTTTCTTTCTTTCTTTCTTTTTTTTTTTTTTAATGTTCTCTTGTGAATTATGTGATAGTTTACATGGGAGAACATTAGTTTTATATTCATTTCTATCATATATCTTATCATTGCCATGATTGCAATCCCCTCCATGCATAATCAACCAACCATCAACTGCAGGGAGCAGGCTTACCCTGCAAGCCTGTCTCCTGCTCATCAGCACACAGCCCCTCTCCCTTTCTGGGTCTAGAGTTCCCAGCTGTTCCATCTCTCCATGTACTCGCCTCTGCTTCCATCTCTGGCATCACTGTTTCTCTGGGTAGGGTTCTGCACTTGGCTTTTCTCCCTTTATTGTCCCAGGGACCTCCACTTCTGGACTGCAAAGTCAATTACTTCTCTCCTTTTGCTACAAAATGTCCACCTTTATATTTTCAACACTCACAGTCAGTCCTGATAGCAATTATTCACTATTGTGCCACATGAGTGATATCCCCATCACCTTTCATCAGTCCTGCCCAGACAGATTGGACACTACTCAGTGGAGATTCTACCCTACCCTCTGGAGCTAGGCTTCCTCTTGAAAGCTTGTAAACCAGTCAATTCTTGCTTTTGAAGCCCCCTTCCTCCATTTTGGGTAGCCAATGTCCAAGTTGCCCATCTGTTTACCCTGCATATGGAGGGGATAGGAATGATCCTAACTGTAAAGATTTGTTCCTTCTTTTGAGCTACTGCATCCATAAGTATAGGTCAATTTCATAAAACTGTATCACATTACTCTTTTTTTCCTCTTCTTTCTTCTTCTAGTTGAATTCTGATCATCCAGCCATTGAGGCCAGGTCAAGTGAGTATTATCTGCAAGTATGGGTGCTCTTGTACATATGCCTTCTCTTCTTATAAGCTGGATGCTTCACTTTCCACTCTCATCCTCTGTGGCTATGTCACTGACTCTGGGCCCAGGAATCCCCAGGTCTTGCCACACTGCTAGCCAAAAAGGTCTCCACCCAGGTTCACAGGAGTCTATTGAATATGGTAGGGTTTAGTTTGCAGCTTCATTGCTGTTTTT
>NW_006408747.1:3093272-3095449 GCF_000296735.1 Chrysochloris asiatica | reverse complement strand
AACAGTTATCCTGCTTCCTTCCTGTGGCTCCCATCTCTATTCCACCCACCTTCCCAATCCTTCTCAGCTTTGTCCTTAGGTACATGTTACTCCATTGATTTTTGGTGATTGGCTATTCCATCATTTGTAGTAAGTATACCTTACTAGTGTTGTTATGCCCACTATATACCTATCTACTGCGTGGCTGAAATTTGGGTCAGGAGGGTGAGTTCTTTTCCACACCTGAAGGGTGATAGAAGGCTATAGTCTCAGGTTACTCCTGTCTTTTTTGAAACAGTTAGCCTTGTCTTTTATTTATTTATTTTTTAACAATTTTGAGTTTTGTTCCATATATCCTGCCACTCTGTTAGCAACATTTCAAAGTGATTTCTTTCAGAGTAGTTGGCAGAGGTAGCTGGTCACCACTGAGTTCTTCTAGTCTCAGAGTTGTGGAGACTGATGTTCATATGTTCCATTAGTCCACTGGACTAATTGATTCCAAGAATCTTTAATTTGTATTGTTCTTCTTTCTTCTGTGTGTGGAGAAGAAATAGCTGCACCTTAGATGGCCATTCATAAGCTTTTAATATTCCAGACACTATTCACCAAAGTAGGATGTAGAACATTGTCTTTGTGGACTATTGTCTTTATGGATGTTGACCATGGTGTCCCCTGAGACTATAGTTCTTAGCCCCCAGGCTCAGCTACTCATTGTCTTAAGAGGTTGGATAATATCTAAGAAGTTTTCATCATTTTGCCAACTGCATCATATAGCAGGAAAGGTAAATACTCAGGTACCAACACCCTCTTTCAAAAATCGTGTCTATCTGTGTGCTTTGTGGCTCTAAGAGAACCAACTTGATTGCTTTGCTTTTAAGAACAATATGCACTGGGACTACAAATATATATATATATATACATATATGGTTGTTGTTAAGTTCTATGAAGGCAGTTCTGACCCATATTGATCATGTATGGAGGTTCTGAGGAGCAGCTGGTTCAAGCAAACCTTGAGGTGTAGTGCTTATCCTAACATGCCATGCCAGGACTCCAATATACACAAACACACACACATACACACCACGAGGGTGAGTCAAAAATTATCCACTCTCTGACAGTAGAATTTGTTTTAATTAAATTTATAAAAGACAAATACATCATTTTTCATATAATCTCCTTGCTTTTCAATACAGTTTGTCCATCTGTCAACAAACTTTTTTGTTCCCTTATTAAAAAAATGTTTCAGACTGAGCTGTGGGTGAAGAATGCACTGCTATCTTCATTTCTTCATCAGAGGTGAACTTTTACCCACAAAGGGTTTATTTCATGCTAACTGAACAGGGGAAAGTCCAATGGAGCAAGATCAGGACTGTAGGGAGGATGCTGTAACATCTCAAAATAAGTTTCACAGAGTATTAACAGTGTAGGTAGAGATGTGAGGACATGCATTGTCATGCAAAATCAATGCCCTTGGATAGCAGTCCTCTTCATATAATCTGAAGTTTAGGCTACAGCTCTTCAGTGAGTAAATTACAGAGCACTGTTGGTTGTTGAACTTTTTTCTGATGTTGTTGTTGTTATGTGCCATGGAGTCAGTTCCAACTCATAGCTGTAAATCTTTACGGGAACAGAAAGCCTCGTCTTTCTCCTGTGGAACAGCTGGTAGTTTCGAACTGCTGACCAGGAAATTAGCAGCCTGATTCATAGTAATCCAGTAATGGCCCTTGAGAATCCTAGAAAACTGCAAGCTTCAATTTTCTTGCTGATGGTTGACTTCTGAACTTTTTCTTGGTTGTTTCCCTGAGAGGAAATAGTGGAGTATGGAATGGAAATATCCTCAATCACAGAACCACAACAAAATATACATATTCCATGTTTCCTTACATATTCATTCAGCATGTATTACCCACAGAACAATGTTGTTCCAAGGTTGTATATATATATATTACTATTTACCTCTATCCACTTTAGCCCTTCATACCTCCCTGTGCCTTCACCTCTCTTCATCATTTTTCTCCCAACCTTCCTCTTTTAATTTTTCTTTCTTCTTCTTGTATATCCCTATCACCCAAGTTAATATATATATACACTCTAGCCAGTGAACTACTCTCCCTTCCCTACCACCCCTGACAAACATCAAATAACTTTTTTTTTCTTCTCTTTCAAACTCATATATTTGTGGGATATGAATATATATA
>NW_006408747.1:3084416-3093172 GCF_000296735.1 Chrysochloris asiatica | reverse complement strand
TTCCTGTCGGTCTTTCTTTCAAGAAGTATCTTCTGTTTTTCTAGCCACTCCATGCTGGTCTGTTTGTCCGTTCCAGTGGAAATTTCCACCTCAGAAGATTCTGGATGGGGTTCAGGATTCCACCTATGGTCTTATGCAATGCACAGGCTCCGCAGGAAGCCTCCTTCACTGGGTAAGTTCTAGCCCCATTTTAGGTATTCCAATCAGTTATAGACAGAACGGACTTACAAGCTTTTTATGGTGATATTTCTGGCTATTCATTTCTCGCTCCCTCAAGTGTCTATTTTATAATGGTATGCAAGGGAAACCAAGATTCAAAAGATAGCCAAGCATTGTAACATTATTTCTCCAGTTTTGCCTATTCAAACCATGTCTTAATCCCTGTATCCTAGAGCCCTCCCACTGACTTTTCTTGCTTAACAATTAAGGAATATAGAAAGAAAAATCATAATTCAACATCAAACTTCAAGGCTCAAACTTATTCTTTTTAAACAAGTCCAAGTGTCCCAAAAAGTTTTTCTTTAAAGGTCCCAATCATCTCTGTAAAAACTATGCAGCCATATAGTTGAAGAATAAAAGCAACCATAGACAATATTTATATAAATGGGTATACCTATATTCCAATAATTCTTAGCTTATGGCACTGAAATTAGAATACTATACTATTTTTTAAGTTAAAAATCCTCTTCTTTTGATTTTTTTCAGCCATTTAAATATGACTACAAATGTGGGCCTTACAAAAACAGACAGTGGGATAGATTTGGCCCACTGGACTTAGTTAGCTGAACCCTGATCCAATCAGTCACAATTGTTTCCAATGAACAAAAGTATTTCTATAATATCTGATATTATGTGTAATTAGATATTTCTTAAAGAAACAAAATTTTAGAGAAGAATAACATCACTCACATGTGTGGAGGACAACAGACTTTTCAAGGATGTTGCTAATTAATGTTCATTTGAGCCATAAAGTAGAGGAAAACTTACTATTTCATTTTCAACATATTCTTGAGATCATTGCCAAAAGCTTCTACTTATGTCTGAGATTATACCCACTAGCTATGACTTTCCATCTTTTCTTTTTGGCTTTCTCTGCTTTTGTGTATATATTTAGTTGATTTTCTGGGAACATCCTCTACTAAAATCAATTTAGTGATCAACCATTATTATCTCCTTCTTTACTCTTCCTGCCATCTTACAGATTTCTGCTTTCCTGCAAGCAAGATGTCAGGGCATTTTTATTGTATTGCTATTTACTCACCTGCTCAATAGTTTTTTCAAAGCAGACACATCATTGATATTTAGCAGTATTAATCTCTGCCAGTGCAATATGTCTAATTGGTTTTAATGAAATAAAGGAGAAGTTTGTGGGAAAATTGGAAAAAGCTGCAATGACTTGTTTTCGGATATTTTCTAAAGTCAATGGAATTGACCAAGAGGAAATAAGTGTGCTTCTAAACAGCATTTAGTCCTCTACAAATTGTCAAGGTTGTATGTTACTGAAAACAGGAGGAACAGTCATTTATATTTTCAATTCATTTTCTTTGGAAAGTATTTCTAATACCAAGCCCAGAAATAAGGTAGTGGTACAACTAATAATTTTATCTCTAAAAGTCCTTTTTATCAACATAAAAACTGACTCCCAATGCTGACACATAAAGAATCCATGTGGGACTCAGGAAATCAGACAATGGTCCTAATGAACATCAGACTATATTTCTTTACATCATGTAATGAGTGGTATATCTTGCCTATACCTTTAATTTCTTCATCATGAGATTTCTCTTCACAGGGGATTGATCTCTCCAAGTGATAGAGAATTTAGAAAAGCTTCTGTTGTTATCATTGATTTTTTTTTTTCAAATCCAAATTTCAAGAGTGTTAAATTATGTCCACATAAACTACCTTTGCAGACTTGTTTGACAGGTGTCTGAAATACTTTGAAGACACTAGAACATATTCAGAGCCACTTCTAAAGCAGCAAGCATCAGCTTAACTCTGGGGAATCTGTCTTCTAATCTTTTGTCTTATTAAATGAATTCCTACCATCCCTGCATGGGGAGTGGGCTTACAAGTGACACATAATTAGACCACCAGTGTTGAAGAAAAAATAATGTAATTTACCAAGTTCAGTTTACCTTTCATCATCCCCTAGTTCCTAGCACCTCAACTACAGAGACAATGTAAAAGCTCCCATCTCTATATCAAAAGGTTCCTTGATGGTGTTGCAAGTTATGCAAAGTAAATGGTTCAGACCACCAGCCACTCCATAAGAGAAAGGTGAAGTTGACTCCACCCATAATGATTTATAATCTCAGAGGCTTCAGGGATCAATTGCACTGTATCCTATAGGGTTGCTATGAATTAAAATTGACTTAATGACAGAGGGAGGGCATACCAAATTTTTTCATTTCAAGTGAGTATGATAGTATTTGTCTGAAAAAGTAAGAACCTGCAGCTTGATTCTTTGAGAGATAAAGTAATTTTTTTTCTACCTATAAATAAAAACCTAAGAGAGAAATTTAAAACATCACATTTTTAAAATAAAATACCTCATGTTTATTTATTACCTTATTATGCTTTCTCTCGCCACAAAAGATCCAAAACCTACTCAATACCAGAGTGTTGAGTAGTCTTTTGGACATTTGTTACTGTTGTTGTGAAGTGCCGCCAAGTCAGTTCTCAACCCATAGCAAATTTGTATTGGGTTTCCAAAGAGCAGTTGGTGAACTTGAACCACTGACCTTGGAATTCAAGTGGCTTTGCGGTCTGGCACATTAACTCACAATGCCACACCAAGACTCCTTTTGGGCATTAGAGAACATCAAATTTTTTTTAAAAAAAGCAAGTACCTCAAGTGCACTGAGGAGGCATTTTGAGCATGACATCATTGCCTAGAGAGAGAAAAGTATGGTGCTATGGATAGACTAAAGGCCATAAGAGGAGGCCTGACAGCACTTTGGTTAAGTACTCAGCTCTTAATCAAAACATTGGCAGTTCGACGCCCCCTCCAGCTCTGTCTTTACAATCTTGGTGACCCCATAAGGAAGTTTTATTGTGACTATAGGGTTGCTATGAATCAGAATCAACTAGTCAGTAATAGGTTTGTTTGATATTTAAAGTACATGCAGGTCAGATTCTCACACATATTCAACTATCCTTTTCTCACACACTGTTGAAGAGAGGTTTTTCTTCAGAGAAATAATATTGTCATTGGCAAGTTTAATCCAACTGAATGACTATAATTAGACAGTTCTATCTCCTTTCTCCTTTAGTGTGATTCTTCCAAATTTCCTTTTCATTATTCTTGGAGTACAAGTTCAATCAACACTTCTACCTATCCCATTACATTCAATCTTTCTCAAGAATCTTATTATCATGCATGAAGGGCTTACACTTCACTAAGAAATAGAATAAAAAAGAGGCAAGATGGCAGAGTAGTCAGAAACACTATGCAAATCCTCTACAACAAAGATACAGAAACTAAATGAAACAGATACAGATAGTCCTGGAACCCTAAGTTTCAGATGATGAGCTAGAGAAGTTAATTGAATGTTTACAAGGAGTTGTTGTTGTTGTTATGTGCCGTCGAGTCGATTCCAACCCATAGCGACCCTGTACAGGGTTTCCAAGGCTGTAAATCTTTACGGGAGCAGAAAGCCTTATCTTTCTCCCGCAGAACAGCTGGTAGTTTCGAACTACTGACCTTTTGGTTCGCAGCCCGATTCGTAACCCCTACGCTACCAGAGCTCACTGTTTACAAGGAGAGGAAGTCAAAAATACATGGAAGAAAAAGGAGGCAAAATGGTGACCAGTGCCAGCTAACTTAAACTTTGGTGAGCAACTCTACAGACAAGATAGCATATTGGTATTGCAGAGGTATACCAAGATTTGAGGAAATAAATGTATGGTTATATTTATTGCTCTCCACATACTCTGGGTAACCAGGGGATTGAATGACCACCACTTTCATATACCCCCAATAAAGCACCCATGCTCATAGTGGTTAGAGCAACACAGTGGTGAGCAGTGGAGTTGTGAGCCCCATTAAAGTAAGTCAGGAGATATCTGCACCAACCCTGGTGCCTGGATTCAGATAAGCCCTGCTCCAAACCAGTAGAGCAGGTCCTGATCAGTCCTGGACTAGCTCTAACCAAGAAAAGAAGCCAAATGGACACTGTGGTGGACAAAAAAAGGAGATAAGTAATGTGCGCAAACTGACCAGGTACATCTTGAAGGCAGAGTGCAGTTGGTGGCACAGAGCCATATCACTTATTGAGAGAAAGAAAGGTGCAATATTTGTTTCTTGTACCCTACATAAATAAGCCTGGATACCAGAAGAGTGGCCAGTCCCCACCCACATACACTCCCAAGGAAGCTTCTGCTCTCTGGGAAGTCACAGCCAAAGGTGGCGTGGGGTGTAGTAGTAAGCCTCAAAGTGAATTGAGAACTAACAGTACCAAACCCAGTGCCTGGAATCAAGTGTGGCCTCCAGATCTACAAAGCTCGTTCTGCCCAACCCTAGACTAGCAGGAATGCTCACCCTCAGTGTGGAAAATACCCTGTAATCCAAGGTATTTGGGGGTTTGTACAAAGTACTTCCAGATTGGGTGCCTAGAACAGATAATGCCTTGGCCTATAAGGACTACATCTGGGAGTATCATTGTCTCATTCCTTGTCCATCTATCACATAAGCTGTTTAACTGACAAGAGACCACAGAATTTTCTCTTCCCTGGATCTGGCACTACCCAGAAATTTTATTTTCATTGTGTGTGTGTGTGTGGTTTTTTTTTTTTTTTTTTCATTTTCATTTATTCTTTTTCCCCTTCTTATCTTTATCTTCACTTATATTGTATCCATTCTATCTCAATTTTCATTCCCTGAAACTTCCTAAGTTTCCCTTCCCCCACCCCCATTTTTTCTTCACTACATTCTTTGGTCTGTTTCTTTTGCTCATACTTCTTCTAATTGTGATTAGTTATTTTTCTCCTCTGTGGATTTATTTGCTTTCTCCTTCTTTTCCGTGTTTCTTTTTTGTTGTTGTTGTTTTGTGTGTATGTGTGTGTTCTTTTTCTAGCTACTGCCTCTTTTTTTGGCTTTCATTTCTTATTTAGTTTTAGCACTGTTGTTTGCTTGGATTCACTTTTTGTATTGTTTCATTTTTCTTTTTTGATGTTGATGTTTTGTTTTGTTTTGTTTTTTTATCACAGCACTATTCACAACAGACTAAATGCAATTATTGAAAAAATAATTAAGCACACTTTGGTACATACTATGGAATACTACACAATGTTGAAGAATAACAATGAATTTGTGCAATATCAGAACATATATTTTTTTTTCTTTTTTTTTAATTAAGGCATATGGATTAGAAGACCCACAAAAATTCACATCACAAACTTGATCAGCTTTGTCATTCCTTAGCCCAGATCAACATAATGTTAATAAAGTAGCTGTAAATCAAGGGTTGTTGTTGTTGCTGTTAGGTGCCATTGAGTTGGTACCAACTCATAGCAATCTTATGCACAACAGAACAAAACACTGCCCAGTCCTGGGCCAACCTGACAATTGTTGCCATGATTGAGCCCATTGATGCTGCCACTTTGCCAATCCATCTTGCTGGGGGTCTTCCTCTTTATCTCTAATCCTACACCTTACCAAGCATGGTATCCTTCTCCAGAGACTATTCCCTCCTGACAATATGTCCAAAGTATGAGAGATGAAGTTTGGCCACCCTGGCCTCCAAGGAGCACTCTGGCTGCACTCCTTCCAACACAGATCTGTTTGTTCTTTTGGCAGCCCATGGTACTTTCAATATTCTCCTCCAACACCATAATTCAAATGCATCAAGTCTTCTATTACCTTCTTTATTTACTGTTCAACTTTCACATGCATATGAGGTTATTGAAATTCTTCTAAAATGTAAAGCATTATTCATGAGACATACAAAATTATCAACTTAAAAATTAACCTGAAAAAAAAAAAATCAACCTGCTAAATGTGGTCAAACATTTAATTAACTCACCCTTAAGGAGCTCTGGTAGTATAGTGGTTATGAATTGGCCTGCAAACTGCAAGGTCAGCAATTCAAAGCTACCAGTTGCTCTGTAGAAGAAAGATGAGGTATTCTGCTCCCATAAAGATTTACAGCCTTGGAAACCCTGTACAGGGTCACTATGCGTCAGAACCAACTCTATAGCACATAGCCAGCCAGTCAGCCAATGTGACAGCATTCAACAACAACATCAATGTGATGGCAAGGAGCTCTGGTGGAATAGTGGTTACTAACCTCAAGGTCAGCAGTTTGAAACTAACAGCTGTACTAGGGGAGAAATATGAGGCTTTCTGCTTCCATAAAGATTTACAGTCTTGGAAACCCTATATAAGGTCTCTATGAGTAGTAAACAACTCCACAGCATGTAACCATCATAGCACCAATCTGATGGCTGAACTATGGTTACCTTGGAAGGGCCAGATCAAATGATTTTGCAGGCCCAGTATGGTGCTGTGGGTTAAAACACTGCACTGCAAACTCAGTTTTTACTGCAAGCTCACTAGCCACTCTCTGGAAACCCAAAACAAGGTCTCTATGGGTTGGAACTGACTTGACAGCACTTAACAGCAACTATAACAATACACAGTCCATGGGCTGGATACTTCCCACCCCTGCTATAGTTCATAGAATCCTAACTTGATACTGTAGAAGAGTATAAATGAAGAAAAATATGACTGTGAAACCAAATTAGTCACCAGGATTTTAATTATCCAGAAACAATTTATACGCTTTCATTAACTACATCCTACTAAATTGTGATACTGCCTCATGTTATATGTTGTTGCTGTTGGTAAATGCTGTTGAGTTGGTTCCAACTCATAGCAACCTTATAGAGGGATTCCAAGGAGTGGTTGGTGAGTTTGAACCTTATAATTCAAAACAACCCTGCACCACAGCACCACACCAGGACTCCCTCATATTACATGTTGTTGTTAAGTGCCATAGAGTCAGTTAAGTGTCATAGAGTCAGTTCCGACACATATCCACCCAGTATAGGGTTTCTGAGGAGTGGCTGGTGAGCTTGAAATGCTAACTTTACTGTTCAAACCACTTCGTCGTCCACCACATTAACCCACAGTGCCACACTAGAACTCCTCATCTTGTATAGTGCTTTATGATTTTCAAAGATAAAATTCACATATAATGTCTTATTTAATTTCTACATCTGTTGCGTTTTTTTCCTTAGGCAAGGTGCCTTTAAACTTTTTTAAGGTTTTAATCATATAGTAAAACTATGCTAAGAATCTCTAATGAAATCTATTGTGAACAGGGAATTTAAATGCATTTGATAATGGAAAAATCAGCTGGTTCAATAAAATATAATTTACATTTCCAAGCCTTTTTGTGACTTAGAATTTTTAATCCCACAAAATATCATTCTTTTATAAAAGTGGCCAGAAATTTCATGCCAACAACATGTAAATCTACATTTCAGTGCCTAAATGAAAAATGAATATGCATTTTTAGAGGAATAAAATGATTGTTAAATGCTTAATGTAAATATCCAAAAATGACTCATTTTGGTCACTTAAGAATTTGATTACTCAAGTGTTGTCAATTTTAGAATACTTTATGAACATTTGGGCTATTTGATAGCAAGAAAAGAAAATTGTTAGTGCTTGAAGGAATCTTGGTACCTTTCTCAAGATAATCATTCATTTAATATAAATCATAAGAAGACAATCAGGTGATTCACAGGGTTGTCAAGTAATATGTCACTAACTACTCCTCATTAAGTAATATGGTCGTCAAGTATTAGAGATGGCATTTTAACACAGATCTTATTATCTTTGACCCTCACAAGTTCCTATGGCAGTATTTCCATATAAATTATATCAGCCTATCACATTACTTCTTTTGAAGAAAGCAAGAACAGTAAACATCTCTACAGTTATTGTTTCCAAGGTACCTGCTTCATGCTGTATCTAAAACGTAAGATAACACCAGTTCTTTTGCTCCAATGTGATAGTTTCAGAAATCTTGGAACTACAAGCATCCTCTGTTAAGCATCCATTTCACATTATCCATAGATTGTTTATTATTGGAAGTTAATTAAATTTCAAAGCTTCTTATCAAGAAGAGGAAACTATTGGGAATATAAAGACAAAAAAATCAGAGGTCCCATCTTGACAAAAGTATTTTGAACCAGAGCACCAACAGTTGTAAGAAAATGATGCAGAGATTCCAAGTGGGGAGAAGTTATTTATTCTTCTTTTATCTGTCTAATCTTTAAATCCTGATGTGGCACTGTAAGATACACACTGGACCTCAAAGTCACATTGATCAGCAAGGTTGTCTGTTCAAACTCACCATCCGCTCTTTGGAAACTCTATACAGGGTCTCTATGAGTCAGAACTGACTCAATGGCACTTAAAAACAAAAAGAATCTTTAAGTGCCGCCACTAAATTTAAAAAATAAATAAATAAAAAGCAGTCCTAATGTCTTAGTACTGATGTGTTTTCCTCAGCTTCTAATTTCCTTAGACTTTAGAAAATGAACTTATGAATACTTTCCACTTGGCAAACAGGAGAAAAAGGGATCGTATGACACGGGAGAAATAGTTCAAAGCAATTGGAATTAATTTATCACCAAAGCCTATTGTCAATTTTTTAAAAAATGAGTTTGTGGTTGCTATATTGAGTCCCCACTACTCATCTGTCAGTTTGTCATATTGTGGTGGCTGTGAATTGCAGTGATTC
>NW_006408747.1:3067808-3077896 GCF_000296735.1 Chrysochloris asiatica | reverse complement strand
GCTGGTAGTTTTGAACTGCTGACCTTCAGGTTTGCATCCCAATTTGTAACCACTATGCTACCAGAGCTCCTCACTAGGTTGGATATATAGCACTATTGACATCTATCCCCTCTAACCCATGCATACTTCCCTTTATCTTGACCTGTCTTCATTATTCTTCTGCCCAGTCCCTCTTGTTACATATCGACCTCCCCTTTCTTGTGTATTGCTCTTCCTGTGACTCAAGCTAGCATGTGTCTACCCTCTAGACAGTGAACTACTACCCTTTCCCTTGTACCCCTGATAAACATAAAAAAATAATTCTATTTGTCTGGAAGCTTTTTCTTAAGCTTTTACAATAATGGTCTCATACAATATTTGTCTTTTTGTGATTGACAAATTTCATTCAGCATAAGGTCCATGGGATCCACCCAAGTTAGGATGTGTTTCACAGGTTCATTAGTCTTCAATGCTACATAGTATTCCATTGTGTGTATGTACCAAGCGTCTTTGTCCATTTTTCCACTGATGGGCACTTAGGTTGTCTCCAATAGTTTGCTACTTCCAATAGTGCTGTGATAAACATCAGTGTGCATATATCTAATAATGTCTTGACTCATATTTATTGTAGATATATATTAAAAAGAGGGATTGCTGGATAATAAGGTATTTCTTGGAGTCCTGGTGTGGCATTGGATTACAAAGTTGGTTTGAACTACAGTGTTAGTGGTTCAAGCTTACTGGCCACTTCCAGTAAACACTATGTTGCTGTTGTAGTTGATAAGTACTGTAGAGTAGGTTCTGACCCATAGTGACACTGGATGGGGTTTCTGAGGACTGGCTGGTGAGCCTGATTCACTGACTGCCATTCAAACTGACCTTTCAGCCCATTGTCTTAACCCAAAGTGCCATACCAGGACTCCAAGAAACCCAATACAGGGTCATTATGTGTTGGAACTGACTCGATGGCACTTAGCAACATCAACAATAAGAGATTTCCATTTCCAACTTTCTGAGGAATTGCCGTATGGTTGAATCATTTTACTATTTCACTAGCAATGTAAGAGAAACACCTGAATGGGTGGATAGACATGTGCTGATATCCTCTCAGCACGGCTTTTGCTGTGTCCCAAAGGTTTTGTTGTTGTGTTTTGTGTTTGTTCTCTGTTGCTTCAAGAATTATTTTTCTTTAATTTTTTTTTTTTAATTGTTCTACTACCCAGTGGCTTTAAAGCAGGGTGTTATTTAGTTTCCATGTATTTGATTATGTTTCCTTAATCTTCCCATTGTTGATTTCTAATTTTATAACATTGTTATTCAAAAAGGTAGTTTGTAGTATTTTGATGCTTTTAAATTTATTGAGACGTGCTTTGTGGCCTAACATATGTTCTGTGCTAAAGAATTTTACACGTGCACTAGAAGTAAATGTGTGTTCTCCATTTCTGATATCTTAGTATTATTCTTCTAGATTTCTGTTTGCAGGTTTTGTATTGTCTCCACTTCTCTACCTTTTTATTATTATTATTATTATTCTTGTGACACTTTTCTGAATTCTTCCTTGTTTTACTCAATCTTTGTTCATAGTTTGGAGGTACCTAAATATCTTTTCCTGAACTATTTTTCACACAGTTCAATTACCTCTTTTTTCTCAAACACATTTTCTAGCTCTTCCTCTTGGTCATTTGTTTGAGTTACTCTGTCTTGGTTTTCATGTGAAGAGAAATTGTCTGTTGTTTTGGTAGCATTGTGGTATTGTTGTATTTGTGTTAAGTTAATGAATGTATGTTGATGTATACAATTTAGACACCCATGACCTGCCTTCTGGTGGGTGTGATCAAGAGATGAGCTTGTGCACGGTTCTATTTGTTGTTTGTGCAGTTCAGTTCAGAGTGAATTTAACTGACATTGGTTGTTGTTGATCTGGTGTGTATCACGTGGTATTGACTCTAGCCCATATGGTAGAGCTAAAGATGGTATGTCTGGGATTGGGCTGTATGGGTATATTGGCTGTCACGAGTTGAGTAAGGCAAGAAGAGAAAACCCTCCCACAAGAGATAAGGAAATCAACCAGATAAACAACAAAAATAAATAAATAAATAAACCTACTGGTCTCTTGCCTTCACAGCCACCTGAGAAATTTCAAGATGGTCCCCCTTTGCCTTTTTGACCAATAACCAGTCTTTGTTTTCACTTTGTCTACTCCACACATTCATTAAGCCACTTCTCCTAGTGAGAGCTAACCAAGGGCTGGTCATGGCTGACTTTGCAGATTTGGTTCAGGGTACACCAGAGAAGGGCTATTTTCACTGCCTCATCCCCATTCAATTGTGCATACAGCCAGGGGACCACACCTTTCTGACTACCTGGAAAGTGGAATCTTCCCTAATGGTGTATACTCATAGAGATCTTGCCTCTTGTCACCAGGGATTTGCCAAGAATAAGAGAGGGAAAGAGAAGAAAAAATGCCACACATTCGTCTCTGTGAATCATAGGCAGGTTTCTGCAATGTGAAAAAATTTTTTTTCTCTTAATCTACTCATACACATTCAAAATGATTACAGTCAGCCTCATTTGTTGTTGTCGTGAAGTGCCATCAAGTCGATCCCAACTCATAGCGACCCTGGATAGGGTTTCCGAGGAGCAGTTGGTGAGCTTGAACTACCAACCTTACAGTTCAAAGGGCTTTGCAGTTTGACACATTAACCCACAGTGCCACACCAGAACTCATTAGCTGCCCCAAATTAGAAGTCACCTCCTGTCTTGCTGCATGTGATCAACTTTTTCCCCCAGTGAGCACCCAATCCACTTATTTATCCCTTTATATGAAGCTCAGAGTCCCAGTACACACCTCTGACTCTGTCTCAACCAGTTTTTTGAATCCTTGCTACAGAAGATCTTCATAGCCTTTCTGCCTAGTCTGCCACCTTGCCCTACCCCCTCTTTTGATTTCTTGATTGCTGCTTTCATGAGCATTGATTATGGATCCAAGCAAAATTAGCCCTTTGACAATTTCAATCTTTTCTCTGTTATCTTGATGTTTTTATTTGACCATTTGTGAAGATTCTCATTTTATTTATATTGAGGAGCAATCCACACTGAATTTACTTTATTCTATATGGTCACTACAGACTCCTGGTGTGTCACTGTACAATAAGCACTGGACTTCTAAGTGTAAAATTGGAAGTTCAAACCAACTAGGCACAATTTAGATACCCTATACAGGTCATTATGAGTCAGAATTAACTTTAAGATACTTAACAAAAATAATTGTTGTTAAGTGCCATTGAGTTGGTTCTGACCCATAGGACCCTGAACAGGGTTTCCGAGGCTATAAATCTTTATGGGAGCAGAAAGCCTCATCTTTCTCCCATGGAGCAGCTGCTAGTTTCGAACTGCTGACCTTGCGGTTCACAGCCCAATTCGTGACCAGTACACTACCAGAGCTCCTTACTATTCAAAACAAAAACAATAGGGTCACTATAAATTGAAATTGACTCTACAACAGTGGGAAAATAGAGCATAGGGTAAGAAATAGGCACAGGATAGCTTGGGGAGAGGCAAGGGGAACAGTACACAGGAAGATGGAGGGGAATGGAAGAACAAGGCTGATGGGAGAATAGGCAGGCAGGTTTGCATGAACTAAGTGGGACAGAGATAAATGATGATGTATGCACAACCTTGGAACAATAGGACTCTGGGATACAGGGATTGAGGCATGGTTTGAAGGGGTAAAAGAGGGGAATACTGTTAAGATGCTTGGCTGTCTTTTAAATCTTGGTTTCCCTTACCTACCTTTGTGAAATAGACACTTGAGGTGGGGAGAAAGGAATAGCCAGAATCACCACTACAGAAAGTTTGCAACTCTGTCTTCAGCCTATAACTGATTGGAATACCTTAAAGGGGGCTAGAAATTGCCCCATGAAAGAGGATTCCTATGGAGCCTTTATATTGCACAAGACCATAGGTGGAATCCGGACCCCATCAAGAACTGAATGAGGTAGGAAATTTCCACTGAAAAGAATCAGCCTGGAGTGGCTAGAAGAATAGACGATACTTTGTGAAAGAAAGACCAGCAGGAAAAATCAGAAACAATAATGGCAGTCTTATTGATTACTACAAGAATAAGTAAGCTGGTTGCCCGGGAACCATCAAGACAAGTGGTTGGGACCCCTCAGAGCAAACCCCCTTCCAAGACAGAGACTCAAGGGGAATAAATGAGCAGACATGTGGTTTGGCTGGTGACCACGTTGGTCACCGATAAGTGGAAGAGGGGGAAAAAACAGCAATGAAATTGCAAGCTAAGCCTAACCACATTCAATAGACCCCTGTCAACCCGGCTGGAGACCTGGATGGCCAGCAGTACGGCAAGACCCAGGGACTCCTGGGCCCAGAGGAAGTGACATGGCCACAGAGGACTAGACTGGAGAGTGAAGCATCCAGCTGATATGAGGTGAGGGGAGATACACAAGAACACCCATACTTGCAGATAGTAAGTACCCACTTGACCTGGCTTTGATGGCTGGATGATCCGAACACAACTAGAAGAAGAAAGAATAGGGAAATAAAAGAAGAGTAACCTGCTACAACTTAATGAATTTAACCAATATTTATGGATGTAGTAGCTCAAAAAAGGGAACACATCATTACAGTGAGGATCATTTCCACCCCCTCAGTACACAGGGTTGATAAGGATGGGCAACATAGACACTGGCTACTCAAAATGTAGGGGCAGGGGTGGATCTATAAAGGCAAGAAGTGACTGGCTTACAAGCTTTCAAGAGGGATCCTAGTTCCAGTTGGAGCTGGGGAAGGTAGAATCTCCACTGAATTATTTCCAATCCTGGTGATTAGCAAATATATATATATGATTTTTTTTCCCTTTTAGTGTGGGTTCTTTTTCTTACTATTTTACAGTAATGGTCCTATGCAGTATTTCTCCTTTTGTGTCTGACTGTTTTCAATCAGCATGATGTCCTCAAGGTTCATCCATGTTATGCGGTGGCTTGCAACTTCCTTGTTGTTCTTCAAGGTAGCATAGTATTCCATTGTGAGTATGCACCAAAGTTTGTTTATCCATTCTTCAATTGATGGGCACTTAGTCTGATTCCATCTTTTTGCTATTGTAAATAGTGCTGCTATGAACATTGGTGTGCATATATCTATTTGTGTTAAGACTCGTATTTCTTGTGTGTAAATACCAAGTAGAGGAATTGCTGGATCATAAGGTATTTCTATTTCCAACCTTCTGAGGAAGCACCATATTGCTTTCCAGAGAGGCTAGACAAATTTGCAACCATACCAGCAATTCAGGAGTGCTGGGGGAGATCTTTTACACCACTATAATACAAAGGTTTTCTTGACTGCCTTTGAAATTCCAAAGTGGTAATCATTTTTTTATTTCCCCAAAGTGGTAATCTTGAGAGATTTTCTCAAAGACACAGGTTGATCATGGGCACTTATTAGGATGAATTTCTATGAAAATGAAAACTGCATTGGTGAGTAAAAGGCCAGAAAAGCTGCCCTGAGAAATTATTTTTCATCATAACAATTCACCTGTTCATTCTTAGAGGACAGCAAAGTCTATGCCTGGAGAATTTTTTTTTTGAAACCTCACCTCACCCACTCTACTTCACCCCTAATCTTGACCCTTCAGAGTTCTTTTTGCTCCCAAAACTCAAAGAAGATTTCAAAGGAATGTGATTTACATCACTTGAGAATGTCAAAACTGCCATTTTGAATTAATATAAATCAAGAGTACATAATTATTTTGGAAATGTCCAGATTGACAGAAATATCACCTTTGGAAGTGTATATATTTAGATAGAGGATATATCAAGAAATAGTAGCTTCACATTTTGATAATTTTATTTAATAAATATTTCTAGGATTTTGTAGTAATATATTTTTACTTACTTTCATATTTGAGCCATACTATGTCATGGCATATAAGATAATTGCTGGTCTGCTAACCAAAAGAAGAGTGGTTTAAATCCACCAATTGATCCTTGAAAACCCTGTACCTATGAGTCAGAACCAACTCAATGGCAGTTAACAGCAAGAACATTGTCCAATATAAATTGTCTGAATTTAAATGAAAATATTTCAAATATATATCATACCTGGCATATATTGCTTAAAAGATGAACTTGTAATACTAGGAAGAAGTAATTTCAAGATGATGACCTCAAAGTTGGTTGTAAGATTTAAATGAGGGCAAAAAAACTTTGAAAGATTATATAATATGCATCTATTTTCAGAACCAGAAAATAAATAGATGGAGAAGAGTACCATATATATACAAGGGAAGTGTTTAAGAACACTAAAGAGCACAAAACAATTAATGTTGAAAAGAAAAGGATGTTCAAGTTTTATGAAGACAAGTTAAAATCTAGGATTGCTTTCTACAAGCAAAAGCAAACTGAGAAACAAACTTAGTTATCTAATACATATACTGATATGATATTCTTATTGTTATTATGTGCCATCTCATCAGTTCTAACTCATAGATTCTGTATTTGGTTTCTGAGACTAAATCTTTAAGGGAGCAGAAAGTCTCAACTTTCTCTTAAAAAACAACTGGTGGGTGTGAATTGATCTTGTGATTAGCATTCTAGTGGTTTTTCTACAGCATCATCAACACTGTTCAGATATTACATTAACCCCTGTTAATAAAAGATAAGGGCTTGTCTTTGGCAATGCTTGAGAATTTCTGAATAACATACTCCCACCAAAATACTTTTAACTAAATAAGCTTTGTAAATATAACAAATACATTGGACATGCCAACTTGAATAATGTGGGGATTCAGATGTGTCTGGCATGTCTCCTGAACTGGCATTTAGACAAAAGGAATCAATTTATATGATTGATTGTAGCCAAAAAATGTTTTTATTCAAGTACCTTCTGTGGGATGAGAGAAAAGATAGTACCTGCCTATGCTAAATACCTTTTCCACTATCTGGCTCTTTACATTTCTGTCAGAAACAGAGAAACAACTGAAAGTAAACAAGCTCTGCTCCTCAAGGGATAGTGAGATTCAGGGACACGGGGCAAAAAAACACAAAATCTGTTCTTTGAGGAAGTAACACACTTTGTTTTGTTGTAGTAGTGACTACCACATTGGTAGAAATAGTTTTAATTGAAAATAACAGAAAATCAGACAACAATGGATATCAAACAAATTTCTCTCACATAGGAAGAAGTGTAAAAAGATATACTGTTTGTGATGACATTGCATCTGCTCAGAGATGCCATATAATCCAGAACTTTCCATTTTCCTGCTTCATCACCCTCAGTGTATGGTTTTCTACGTGCATGTCTATTGATTCATGTCACAAACAAGGTGCTACTTCTTCAGCAATCAATTCCATGTTCAGTCTTATTTGATCATTGAATAAGTTAGAAAAAGATGGCCCTAAAACTCCTACCTCATCATCATTACCACAAGTAAATTTTCACCCCCTTGGAGCCAGAATTGCATCACAGGACCACCTCAAATTTCCAAGGAACTTTGTCTACTGTCTAGGTGGAAAGTGCCAAGGAGAAGACTTAATCCTCATAAAGCAATCATTTATTGAATGTGTGACAGGATCAGAATGTTTACATTATTTTAATAAATTATTTTCCCTTAATTTACCATATCAGAAGTTGTTGTTGTTAAGTGCCGTGGAGTCGGTTCCGACTCATAGCGATCCTGTACAGGGTTTCTGAAGCTGTAAATCTTTACGGGAGCAGAAAGCCTCATCTTTCTCCCGCGGAACAGCTGGTAGTTTCAAACTGGTGACCTTGCGGTTCACAGCCCGATTCGTAACCACTACGCTATACCGGTGAAGTAAAAATGGTTTTTCCTTTCTTCTTGAGACTTAATTTTGAAACGCTCAAAGAAAGTCAAAGTTTTTTTTTTTTAATTATTATTATTGATAATGATTCAGACATGATTTTTTGAGTCATCAGAATTTACTTTGAAAGAGCTATGTTGTTGTTTGTTGTTAAGTGCTGTCGAGTCTGTTCCAACCCATAGTGACCCTGTATAGAGTTTCTGTGGAGCAGTTGGTGAGCTTGAATCACTGACCTTGCAGTTGAAACACCTTTGAAGTCCAGTGCATTAACCCACAGCACCACACCAAGTATAGGACAATTGAATTTGGGAAAGCACAAGGTGTGTCTGAAGAAAACTAGAAAGAAGGATGGTTTCTTTGAGTATAAAAGGAGGGTAGAGAATGGGAGGGGCTGATAAGGCTTAAGTGGTGCCAGGAAAGCAATATTGAAGGAGATCGCAAAAAGCTAGAGAACATATTCCTGGGAGTAGTAACTAAGTAGATATATAAAATGACCTCTGCGATGTATATTGCTATATACCTACTAGCCATCTGGAAAATGACTCATTCACTCAGAAACTGCCCAGATTTCTTAAGGAATTCATTTAAAATGATTATTATTGATCAAATGAAAATTATCAAAGTGCAAACAAAACCATGCTAAAAGAAACATAAGGCAGTGTCTTAAAAGAATAAAACAAGTTGAAAGGAGGTTCTGAGTAAGAGAAGAGGTCTCTCTTAAGAAATATAATTTCACACAATGTCCAGATCAAAAAACACTGGAAAATGAGATTTCTAAATTGTCATTAATTATTTTGTTTGATACAGAATTAGATTTTTTAGGAAGAGTGAACACAAAGGGAAATTACAATAAATTTGGATCATCTATGTTTGAGGCTTTGTATAAAGGGATACAACTCTTTTCTTAATGTTTTTCCTGTTAGGTTCTAATTAGTGTAAAAATGGTCCTGAATTGACAATGTATTTATTTACACATTGTAGTACCCAAGTTCATTAGGTATTGAACTTTAATCACACCCAAGAATTTTACTTCTTTTTGTTTGCTCCTGACAAAATAAATAATTGGTGACAAAAGAATACTTATTGTGGCACTGTGAGTTAATTCGCTGTACTGCAACATAGGTTTGAACGACAAGGTCGGTGGTTGAAGCTCACCAGCCACTCCTCTGAAACCCTATACTAGGTCACAATGGGTCAGAATAGACTCAACATCACTTAACAACAACAACAGGCAAACATGTGATTAAAAAGACCTGACATTTCTTTTAAATAACACCTTTTCACCTATAGTTACTCAGAGATGTGTTTTGGAAAACATCTAAGATCTTTAAGTTATACTTCTGTTGTTAAGTACCATACAGCCAGGTTCAACTCACAGCGACCTCGTATAGGGTTTTCAAGGAGAGGCTGGTGAATTTGAATCACAATTTTGTGGTTTGCAGTCTAATGTTTATCCTATAGCACTCTACCATGATAAGTTACATACTTATCATGGTTTTTCTTTCTTTTTTTTCTGTTTCTACTTGCTCCTTGAGAAAATCGTGACAAATCTGTTAGTGTGGCCATCCTTAAAATTTGAGTATACTCTGTTCTCTTCCTTGATACTTTGCTCTCATTCTCTCACTAAAGTTCTGGGTGGTAGTGAGGGTTTTCTGGGTTTTAGAAATTTTTCAAAGATCTATTGTTATTTTTCATCTTAATTGTGTGTCAAATGGTTATGCCTGACTCCACTACATCTTTTTAAGCAAATATGGGAAAAGAGTACTTGGTCTTTGTCTTACTCATATCCTAGGGGAAGGAGTCTTAGTGTGGTGTTTAAAAGAAATGTCAGTATTTTTATTCACATGTTTGCATATTGTTGTTGTTAAGTGCTGTCAAGTCCATTCTGACACTGATTTTCTCACAGTTGGTTTGAACCAGAAGGTCAGTGATTCAAGTTCACCAGTCACTCCTCACAAACCTTATACAGGGTTATTATGGGTTGGATCCTACTTGATGGCACTTAACACAAGAACAACATTCCTAGGGGAGAATTGACCCCAAATCCAAATATCTGTCTTTTGTTGAGACTCTTTACTATATCTTAAATAAGACAAAGAAAGGACAAATACATACCTAGAGAAAGGAAACCATTGGTTTGACACCATGATTAAATCCAAAAATTAACCTTCCCAGAGCAACTTTGTTTTTTGTTTTTTTTTTAAGGTTTTTATTGTGGATTGAGTGAAAGTTTACAGGGCACATCATCAGTTTCACATTCAACAATTCATA
>NW_006408747.1:3063379-3067328 GCF_000296735.1 Chrysochloris asiatica | reverse complement strand
ACGAATCTTATCCCCATCTCCTTTCACCAGACCCATCTAGACAAGATGATAGCCATTCAGTGGGGACTCTTTCTTTCCCCCCACACTCTTAACTAACCTCCCTCTTGAAACCTTCCAGAGCAACTTTTAATAGGTCATAGAAAAAAAAAAGGAATTCCCTCCATGAACAATGACTATCAGATCAATACATCACAGATCAATACGTCATATTGGCCAGATTATGGAAGTGGGGAAAGGGATTACTGTAATTAAGAAAAGTTTACAGTAATCCCAGTAGCTCTGACATCACAGCACAGCCACATGGTACACTGACACACTGATTTCCTTTAAGGAGTGTGCTCAGGCAAATCCCAGAGGAATGCTGTCTCCCTAATTATAGTGGGGGTCAGACCTTAATCTGCTTTAAAATAACTCTCTACCTGAAAGATAACTTGCCTCTCTCTGACTCCTAGAATTTGGACTCGAGAAGTACTTAGAGTACTCAAGAAATGACGCCTGAAACTCAAAGATAGAGCTAGTATTGTGCGTCTACAGGTTTTTCAGAGGCAAAGTGTCTCCAGATTTCAGGTTCTAAAGCAATCCCCTGCTCCTATAGATCTCACTACATAATTTAATCTGCTACTTCCATTTCGGTACTTTTCATCTCGGACTGAACCTGATGTTGACTGTTGATGTTCAAAACCATAAATCAGATCAGACAAAAAGCAACAAGATATATATATGCATGCACACACATACTCATGATCACACACACCAGAAACTCTCAGAGATCCAATATCAACTATAAAAATGGAAAAATCACATAGACAGAAAACTAAATTTGTAGCCTCTGGTTCATGTATATGGTCAGTCAAGGGTATATAGATTTCTGAAATCACTATTGATAAAGACTTTACCTTATTAACTGGTTCTTTGTTAATTGTAGCCCTTTCAAATATTTCTATTTGCACATCAATATCTATAACTTAATATTTCTGCATACTAGATTATTATTTCCTAACTCAAAATTGCAAATGCTACTAAGGTCCTCATAGTTTCAAAAGATTAAAAGTTCAGCTTATTTAACATTTCTCCCTCAATTATTTTTTGTACTAATGTATTTCTTCTTAGTTCTTGCTATCACAGACGTGTTTTCACTCCTAAATACGCTGTGATTAGACTTGATCTACCAGTATTGATATATAATTAACTTCCTCCACTACCAATTCATATATAGGAATCAATTCATCCACTTTCACACCTGCAGTACAAATGTTTAAATTTCAGAATTTTTAAAGTTTTGCATCTAGAAGCCAAGCTCAGAAAATACATCCACATGCTAACACCCCTTGTTAAGGTAGAAGGTGCTAATAAGATGAATAATTCATATTAAGACTCTATATGACAAAAAGAATGAACTAAATGTAAAAATCACAGTGAATTAATTTGCTGTGTACTTCTTGTAATAGCTGTTCTCCAAGATGAGACATTCAGTCATAATATATACATTCATGGCATCTAGTGTCACATGTATGAATTGCTACATGTATTAGATAGAGGAATCATAAATGCCATGTATGGGAAGAAAAAAAAAAAAAGCCAAGTAGATGTAGAAGTAGACATGTGTAGAGGTCAAATTAGACACAGAAGCAAATCTCAGATGAAATATATGAGATGTTTATAAAGGACCATGCTTTTCTTAGTGAAGCTCAGACAGTATGGAAAATTGGTCTTGAGTCATCAATATATATTTTACAGGTAAATTCCTTGTGACTCTGTGACTTATTAAAATTTAATATTGTTAAAATTTAATAAGTTGATTCCAACTTATGACGACCCTATGGACAACAGACCAAACACTGCCTGTTCGTGTTCTACTGTCACAATTATTGGTACCTTTGAACCCACTGTGGGTGCCATGGGCTAATCCATCTCATTGAGCATCTTCCTCTTTTTTGCTGATCTTCCCCTTTACCAAGCATGATGTCGTTCTCCAGGGACTGGTTCCTGCTGATGACATGCCCGATGTATTAGAGACAAAGTCTTAGCATCATGACTTTTAAGGAGATCTGACTGAACCTCTTCCAACAGAGATTTGTTTGTTCTGTCAATTCATGGTGTTATTAAAATTATTCTCTAATACCATAATTTAAATGTGTTGCTTCTTCTACAGTCTTCCTTATTCATTGTCCAACTTTCATATGCATATGAGGCAATTTAAAATATCGTGGCTTGTGTTAGGCACACTTTAGTCCTCAAATTGATGTATTTATTTTTTAACAATTTAAAGAGGTCTTGTGCAACATATTTGACTAATGCAATATACTATTTGATTTATTGACTATTGCTTCCATGAGTGTTGATTGTGGATACAGGCAAAAAGGAATCTTTGATATATTCATTTTTTGTTTGTTTGTTTGTTTTTTACTATGTATGATGATGTTAAGAGAAGATACTTGTTTTCTTTACATTGAGATGCAGTAAACACTCAAGGCTATAGTTGATCTTCATCAGTAAGTATACTAAGTATACTAATTCCTCTTCACTTCCAGCAAGCAAGGTTGTATCATCTATATGTCAGAGGATGTTAAGAAGTCTTCCAATAATCCTTATACCCTGTTCTTCTTCATATAATCCAGCCTCTCAGATTATATGTTCAGCATACAAACCAAATAAGCATGGTAAAATGATACAATCTTAGCACATATATGCTTAATTTTGAACCATTAAGCATTCCTCTGTTTTCTTTGAACCACTGCCTGTTGGACAATGTATAGTTTCCTTATGAGCACAATTAAGTGTTCCATATGCTCATTCTCCACTATATTGTGCTTAGCTTGTCATGATCCACAATGTTAGAAACTTTTACATAGTCAGTAAAACACAAATAGACATTCTGGTATACTCTTCTTTCAGCCATGATTCATCTGATATCAGCAATTTTATCCTTGCTCCATGTCCTTTTCTGAATCCAGCATGAATTCATGGCCATACCATGCACCCTTTATGAATTATTTTCAGCAAAATACTATTTGTATGATATTGTTGTTCTATACTGTTGAATAGGTTGTGACTCATAGTGACCTTATGCACAGCTGAACAAAACACACTTTCTGGTCCTGTGTTATCCTCAAAATCATTATTAAGTTTGAGTCCATAGCTTCTGCCACTGTGCCAATTCATCGTATTGGGCATCTTGTTCTTTTTCCAGTGCATTGTTTACCATGATTCCTTCTTCAAGGACTACATGTGCTTGCATGTAATATTAATGATATTGTTGGATGATTTCCACATTCTATTTTGTCACCTTTCTTTGTAATGGACACAAATATGAATCCCTTCCAATTGGTTGGCCAGGTAACTGTCTTATTCATTGGCATAGGTGAGTGGGTGCCTCCAGTGCTGCATGAGTTTGTTGAAATATTTCAATTTGTATTCCATCAATTAATAGATCCTTTCATTTTCCCAATGTTTCAGTACAGGTTGGACTTCTTCCTTCATTACTATTGATTCATGTTTATTTGCTACCTCTGGAAACAGTTAAAGGTCAACCATTTCTTTTTTACTACAGTGTCTCCATGATTACCTTCCGTCTTCTTTTGTTGCTTTCTCCATTATTCAACATTTTCCCATAAAATCCTTCACTATTTCATGCAAGTCAATGATAGATTTTTTTTTTTTCTTCTTCATTTCTTTTAACTTGAGAAATGCTGCAAGTGTTTTTCCCTTTTGGTTTTCTAACTCCAGCTCTTTTTACATTTCCTTATAATATTTGAATTTGTCTTTATGAGCTGCTTTTGAAATTCTCTATTGCACACTTTAACTTCCTTGTTTCTTCCATTCACTTTAAAATTTCTGTGTTAGAGAGCATATTTCAGTCTTTTCTGATATCCATTTATATCTTTTTTGCTTTCTTAAATTTTTAATCACCTTTTGCTTTCTTCCTCTATGATCTTGAGGTCATACCACA
>NW_006408747.1:3060754-3062144 GCF_000296735.1 Chrysochloris asiatica | reverse complement strand
TGTGACTGTCACAATTGTAAAGGTAAAAGTTTTGTAACAAAAATGGGGAAGTAGTTAATCTTATAGTCCAGAAACAGAGGACCCTAAGACTATCAAGGGAGAAGAGCACAAGCAAAATGCAGACCTTATCTAGAGAAACAGCAACACCAGAAATGGAGGCAGAGATGGGGACATGGAGAGAGGGAGCAGCTGGAGACTCTAGATTCATGGAAAGAGAGTGATTGAGAGCTAGCTTGTAGAATGTGCCCTTTAGTGGTTTAAATTATTATATATGCCTGAGTTTTTTTTTTTTAAAAGAGCTAAAATGAATATAGAGAAATACTGTTATCTGACGGTACCTGGAGGGGATTATAATCATTGTAATGAAACAAAGTATATGATTTGTTGATCTGCCCTATAAACTTTCACTCAATTCACAATAAAAACTTTAAAAAATTTTTAAAAAGATGAATGCAATGCTATTTCTCTTCAGTTTATTGTGCCTGGCATAGTAAAACATTATGATTGTCAGGTGCAAAATGACCAATATCAGTTTATTTCAGCTCACTAATGCCTAGAATGGAGTTTTGCTGTGGAACTGTAGGATCAGCACTGGGCCGTGCACCCAAAGATCAGCAATTCAAACTCACCAGCAGCTCCTCAGGAACCCTTTATAAGGTGTGTATGAGTCCAAAACAATTTGATAGTACTTAACAACAACAATGCCTGGGATATCCATCTATATGTGTTTAATTTCGTTTTTGACAACTTCCAGTTTTTCTAGATTCATACTTCATATGTTCCATGCTCAGATTTTTAAAGAATGTTTGCAGATGATTCTCCTCATTTTTAGTTCTACCCCATCAGCAAATGAATGTCCTAAAAGCTTACTACATTTGTGTCATCATGGTCAACCCTACTTTAAGGAGGCCACTATTCCCCAGCACGAATGTAAATGCCTTCTAACCTGAGGAGCTAATCTTTCAGTACTGTATTTGACAATGTTCTGCTGCTATTCCTAAGGTTTTTAGTGGCTAAACATTCAGCAGTAGTCCATCTCTCTTTATTTTCAGTCTGTCTTGGTTTGGAAGATCAGCTAAATGCTGTCCACCATGAGTAATCCTGCTGGTATTTAAAATACTGGTGACATTGCTTCCAGATCATAGTAAGGCATAAGTTACCACAATACAACAAACTGATAATTGAGTAGTGGTATAAAATCTTAGACCCCTCTCTGAGGTACAGTAAGACCTCTGAAAGAAAGAAATGTATTTATTCTTGAAACATCCCGTTGACTCCATTTCTTTGGTAAAGGCTAGGGTTCTGCACTTTAACAAAAATTGAAATTTCTAAGATATGTATAATATGAAATCAGTACAAAGATAAGAAAAGATGACTTTCAAAAAGCCAT
>NW_006408747.1:3040944-3059914 GCF_000296735.1 Chrysochloris asiatica | reverse complement strand
GGGAAGGATTGCATGGAGGGGATTATAACCATGGCAATGAGACAATATATGATAGAATGAATGTAAAACTAATGTTCTCCCATGTAAACTATCACATAATTCACAGCAAAACATTTAAGGAAAAAATAAAAAAATAAAAAAACCATGACTTTAGGTCTTGCAAATGTATGATTTAGGAGAACAAAGTAAAAGGCCTTAGAAAATACTGAAAACTGTCACATGCAAGCATGGATCTACAACTGTCAAGTCTGTAAAATTAATTGTTGCAATTTGTATCAACTAGAAAAAAAATTTCCTGGCAAAGAGGGTGAATGAGAAAATATATATTTAGGCATTCATAAATGGAGCAGGGTGATTAGAGGTGGAATTGATCAGGGCAAGTAAAACTATTTCCTGGTTAATGACTTCCACTCCTAAATGTGAAAAGAAAGAAAGAAAGAAAGAAAGACACTAATTTGGCTTAAAGTCCTTTCCACTTCTTAGTAATGCTATGATGTGTGACCTAGTAGAACTGTTCTTCAAAGTGTTTTTAAAGCTGTGATCTTTTGCATGTAAATCTGAACTGTCTCTGGGAAAATTCAAACCACCAACTTGAGCATTTAAGCATTGGTCTAGTCAGGGACAGCAACATACTATTTTCCAGTTTTTGTTGTGTTTTTTTTTCAATGAATGTTCTTCATCATTCTACATTCCAAGCTTGATTCTGGAATCATATATAGCTTTATTGGATTTTTTTCTTCTTAAGTGATCATTTGACACTTGTCTATTACTAACAAGAATACACTAGTCATTCTTAAAATGGTATTTGTGTGTATGCAAATTTGGCACTAATGAATAGATGTTCTAGAAAGAGAAGTTCAGTGTTCATATGATTTTAAGACACATTTCAAAGGCTTCTTGTAATATTGTGAGAACTGGATGAGCTAACTATAAATTATCTAAAATAATCCTTGACACATAATAATGAACAATAAAACTAATTCATATACTCATATACCTTGGACACTCAGGCCCTGCATAGATTCTATTGAGTCTTCCAAGCACCATTCAAATGCCATTTGTAAGAGGCTGTCTTTAGTATTTACCACACTAACCAGAGCAAGTTGTAAATATGACAGTTTTCACAAGCAGACTATGAGATGTGTGATGATAGAAATCATGGTTTTTTAATTTTGTATTCCTATTATCATTCACTCTCATTTGTTGTTATTGCTAAGTGCCATCGAGTTGATTCATTATTCTCATAGTCAGGGCTTAATAAATATTTAAGAATGTACTGAACAAGATTTGAAAAACTAGAAAGTTACAGAAAACTATGACATTAGATATGCGCTAATGCCTGGTGTGGTACTAGAGAGGATAATGTGCTGGACCACAAGGTCAATTCGAACCACAAGGTTGGCAATTCAAACCCACCTGCTACTCCTTAGAAACTCTATGCAGTGTCGCTATGAGTCAGAACTGACACAACAGCACTTAACAACAACAATGCTTCTTAAGTAATCCATTAGTCTATTAAAAATGTTTCTGCTGGTATACTACAGTATTCATTTTATCCTCATCAAAATTATGAGAATGGAGGTATTGATACAAAATTTGAAAACCATGATTTCCTATCAGAGATTTAGCTATCCATCATGATATGATCTGATGTGATAAATCTCATGCCAAGACTCGTTGGTTAGTATGTTGCACTGGGGTGGTTTACCTGTTAGTGTGATGCTAGTAGCTATGCCACCAGTGTTTAAATACAAGTGGGGTCAGCCATGGTGGGAAGAGATAGTTTAAAAGCTCCATTTCATCAGGGCAGACCACCAATTGCTCATATGCAATTTCAGTCTAAAGATGAGTAAAATTGAAACAAGTCCACCAGAGGCAACATATGACTTTGAACCTATCCCCATGAATTTAGAGATCATCTCAAGAATAAATTTGATGCATTAGTCACTAATACTGAAGACCAGAAGAGTTGCAAGATGACATCAAGAATATTACACATGAAAGCAAAAGGAAGAAATGAAAAGACTAAAATAGATTTCAGAAAAGACCTGAAACTTGCTATCTGCAGCATAGAAATGCTACAGCAAATGAAATAAATGAGGCAAAAGACTTGAGCAGAAATTTTCTAAGGTCAGTTCAAGAAGACAAAGTCAAATATTATGATATTTTCTTACCTGGTGTAAGAAAATCAAAAAGGAAGAACACATTCAACATTTCTCAAGTTGAAAGAATTGAAGGGGGAAAAAAAATCAAGCCTAAATTTACAATATTGAAGGTTTCAATAGGCAAAATATTGAATGATGCAGAAAGCAGCAAAAGAACATGGAATGAAAACATAGATTTATTGTATCCAAAGAAATGGAAGATATTCAACTATGATCAAGAACCAAAGGTACTGAAGGAAGAAGTCCAAAGTACACTGAAGGCATTGGTAAAAAACAAGGCTCCAAGAATTGATGGAATACAAATTGAAGTCTTTCAATAAATGATGCTGCACTGGAGACACTCAGTCTTCTATGTCAAGAAATTTGCAAGACAGCAAAAGTAAAAAAAAAAAAAAAAGGAAAGATACTTATTTGTTCCCATTTCAAAGAGAGGTGACCCAACAGACTGCAGAAATCATAGAACAATCTCCTTAATATCAGCTGCAAGCAAAATTTTGTTAAAGATAATTCAAAAAGTTTTGCAACATTACATTGGAAAAGGTTAAACCCAGATTCAAATGAGGCTATGGGACAATGGATTTCATTGCTGACATCAGATGGATCTTGGCTGAAAGCAGAGAATATCAGAAAGATGTCTACCTGACTATGCAAAGGTTTTAGAATCTGTGGATCATGACAAGCTATGGACAACATTGAGGAGAATGTGTATTCTGGGACACTTAATTGTGCTTATGAGGAACTTATACATACACCAAGAGGATGTTGTTCAAACATAACAAGGGAACACTGAATGGTTCAAAACCAGAAAAAGAGTGCAACACCAGTGTATTTTTTCACCCTAGATATTCAATCTGATTGTTGAAAAAAATAATCTGAGAAACATGGCATCAGAATTGGAGGATGACATATTAACAACAAAAAATATGCAAATGAGACACTTTGCATGCTTATAGTGAAGAGAACTTAAAATACTTACTAATGAAGATTCAACACCACAGCTTTCAATATGTGCTGTAGCTCATGGTAAAGAAAATAAAAATTCTCATCACTGGACCAATAAACAACATCATAATATATGGGGGGAGGGGGGAGCTGAAGTTGTCAAAAACATCATTTTACTTAAATCCACTATCAGTGCTCATGGAAGCAGCAGTAAAGAAATTAAACAACATTTTGCATTAGGCAAATCTGCAGCACAAGACTTCTTTAAAGTGTCCAAGGGCAAAAACATCAGTTTGAGTACTAAGGTGTGTCTGCCCTAAATAGCCTCAGAGGATTTAGGAAGACTACTACCAGCCGCTCCGCGGGAGAAAGATGAGGCTTTTTACTACCATAAAGATTTACACCCTCGGAAACCCTGTACAGGGTCGCTATGGGTCAGAACCGACTCGACAGCACTTAACAACAACAACAACAACAACAATAGATGAATTGCTGCATTTGGGTCATAGTGTTGGAAAAGAATATTAAAATACCAGGAGTGCCTGAAATACAAACAAATTTGTGTTGGAAGAAATGCAGCCAGAATGCTCCTTAGAAGCCAGGACAGCAAGACATTGACTCTCATACATCAGACATACTATCAGGAGGGACCAGTCCCTAGAGAAGGACATCATGATTGGGAAAAGGGAGGATGAGCGAAAAAGAAAAGACCCACACACAATGAAATGGATTGTCACAGTGGCACCAGCCACTGTCTCAGGCAATGATTGTAATGGTTAGAACCATGCAGTGATTCATTCTGTTATACATAGGGTCACTATAAATCAGAACCAATTTCATGGAACCCAACAATCATAACAACAACAACAACACCCTCATCTTAAGTATGAAAGATTCCCAAGGGTTTGGAATACCATACCTTTTAATCTTACAACAAATGAAAGGAGAGAAACTTGAGCAGTGAAAGAGGGGCCTAATACTACCAAGCTAGAAGAGTCAGGAATTGAGTAAATCCTTTAGACTTGGTCCCTGAACTGTGAAGATCCTAGATCCAGGGGAAGATGAGTGCTTATATATGTGGAGATCTTCAAGGAATACTGTATCTAAGAAGCTGAAAGGGGGCAAGGACCTTTAACCAGAGTCAACCAATAGAAAATCTCCTCTAAGAGCTAGCAGTCTGAATTTGGACTTCTGGTTGTTAAAGCCTTTTTTTTTTTTTTTTTTAACTTTTGTATTGTGAATTGAGTGATAGTTTACATGGAACAACATTGGTTTTACACTCATCCTATCATATTTAGTTTCATTGCAATGATTACAATCCCCTCCACACATCATTATTCAACAGTATTTGCTTTTATTCCCTCTGATTTTTTGTTTTTGTTTTGGATATACACAAAAACACTCAGGAATGTATAATCATTTAAACAACCAAAGGGAACATTCTACAAGTTGGCCTCCTGGCCACCAGCATACAGTCTTTCTCTTTCCATAAGTATAGAGTCCTCAGCTACTCTATCTCTCTATGTCATTGTCTTTGCCTCCAACTCTGGTGTCACTGTTTCTCTGGATAGGTCATACATTCTGCTCATGCCATTTTACCTTGTTGATGCTAGCATCCTCTGTTCCTGGAATGCAAGATTAACTATCCCCCCCCCCCCCGCCCCTTTATGTTACAAAACATCTACCTTTACAGTTGTGACAATTGCAATTTATCATAATAACAATTACTCACTGTTGAATCATAAGACTCTTATTTCCATCTCCCTTCGCCAAACTCATCTAGATAAGATGAAAACTATTTAGTGGGGATTCCATCATCCCTCACACACTCTGAAACTAAACTCTCTCTTGAAAACTTTTAAGCCAGTCACTTTGTGCCCTTATAGTCCCCCCCACACACACACACATGTTACCAAAGTCTAAGTTACCAGTCCCTATCAACCATGTATACAGAGGGGAAAGACATCCACTTTTAATAGTTCTTATTATAGAAGCATTAGATAACTGAGACACTATTGAGCTAAAATTATGCTGTTATTATTTTACAAGGTATTTATACACATAGTCAAAGATGATATTTAATTAAACATCTGTTATGAGCTATACTGATAACACTTCATTATTAAATAAGTATCCTTAGTTTACTGGATTTTGTAATTCAACTGTCTTTTGTAGAAATATAAACAAACGAGAACAGTGCTTCATCTATAATTCTCAATTGTTTAATCTGTGTTCTTGGTACCAGAATTCATCAAACTGACTCTTTCATTCCATAACACTAAATTAAAAACCAGAAGGACCTCTGCACTGGACTACAAATGAGTTTTATTTATTGTAGTGCATCCAAGATGTTGATTCTTCCAAGTTTAATTTCTACCTTTTCTTACTCTACTTTTTAACCTAGGATGCTGTGCCCTCTTGCTTTGGAACAAGATATCTGAGAAAAAAATTGGAGAAAAGAGAACAATTTTGGGAAATGTATTCTTCTGATTCCTTCCTAGGAGGTAAACTTTGTCTTGCTCATTTTCTCAAGGTAAGCAGCTATGTATAACATTTTTTCCTTGGTTTTCTGACTATTTGGAATGGGAAATTTTGGTCAAGTTTTGAGAATATGTGCCATTTAAATCAGTAACATCGAGTTCATTTTTACTCAGACATACAGTTGTGTAGAAAAATTGAATCATAAATTAAGAAGACTATAGCATTATAATCCAAGTTTTGAAGACATTTAGGTTATCACATTATATATAATGTGTGTGTATATATATATATATACTGTGATAAAACTTGACTCATATAAAAATTGTCAAAGTGTGATGCTTTTTACAGGGATTTTGCTGTGTATATCTATCTATCCCAGAGGAATTAAGGTGAGCATTAGCAGGAGCTAACTGATCTGGGATTTTGGAACGTCTCCATCTTTCTCTGTCAGTAACACAACTAACATCTGGTAAAATTTGGCAGAAATGAGTTGACTATATGCACAGGGGACAATTGATATTGATTTGAGGGAGGAACATGCTAACAAAGGAACCTCAAAAGCAAGAACAGATGTACATCCCATTGGCAAATCCCTTATGGAGAAAACAAAGCCTCTTCAGTGAGAGAAATTCTGGATTTTTTCCTATACTTATTGAGAAACCAGGAATGATAGAAAAAAGTGATCAAAGACTAGGGCAGAGAAGTGTAAGAATGTACAAACATTCATTTAGTTTCACCAAATATAACCATGGATAGCATAGTGGTTACGAATCGGGCTGCGAACCTTAAGGTCAGCGGTTTGAAACTACCAGCCGCTCCGCGGGAGAAAGATGAGGCTTTCTACTCCCATAAAGATTTACACCCTCGGAAACCCTGTACAGGGTCGCTATGGGTCGGACCCGACTCAATGGCACTTAACAACAACAACAAACAACATAGCTTTACAAATTTCACATTTATCCTATTTTACAGTTATCGTAGAGTAACTTGCAAGTTACTGCTGTAAGAATGAGGTTGTTATGTTGCTGTTATTATTGTTAGATGTTGTCAAGTTGGTTCAGGTCATAATGACCCTTTGCACAACAAAACAAAACACTGTCCAGTCTTTCACTGACTTCACAATTATTGCTTTGTTTGAGCCCAGTATTGTAGCCACTGTGTCAATTCATCTAACTGAAAGTCTTTCTCTTTTTTGCTGACCCTCTACTTCACTAAGCATGATGTCTTTTTTCAAGGACTGGTCTCTTCTGATAACATGTACAAAGTACTGGAGACAAAAACTTTTCCATCCTCATTTGAAAGGAGCATTCCGACTGTACTTCTTCCAAGACAAATTTATTCATTCTTCTGAAAAGCCATGCAATATTCAATACTTTTCTCTAGTACCATAACACAAAAGCATTAGTTCCTCTTTGGCTTTTCATATTTTTGTCCAGTTTTCACATGTGTATGATAATACAGAAATCACCATGTTTTGGGCCAGGTATACTTAAATTTTGTAACTGGCATCATTTCATTTTAACTCTCTAAAGAGTTCTTTTACAGAAGATTTGCGTAAAGCAATAAAGCAACCAAATTAACTCAGTGCTGTGGAGTCAATTCTTACTTATAACGACCCTCTAAATTATTTCTGAGGCTATGTACTTTAATTTCTTAACTGCTGCTTCCATGGACATTGAATATGCATTCAATGAAAGGCTTGACAATTTCAGTGTTTTCTCAGTCTATCATGGTATTGTTTATTGATACAGTTGGGAGACTTTTGCTTTCTTTATGTTAAGATAGAAACCATACTAGAGGTTTTGATTTGTATCCGTAAGTTTTCAAAAGTTCTTAATGAATCTTCCTCCAATCCTGATGCTTTGTTTTTCACATAATCCAGTTTCTCAGATTATTTTCTCAGCATAAACATTGAATAAGTATGGTGAAAGGAAACAACTCTGACACACATCTTATCTGATATTAAACTATGGAGTACTCCTTCATTCTATTCAAATTGCTGTCTCTTTGTATATGTACAGGGTATACATTAAACATTCTGGAATTCCCACTATTCACAATGTTATCTATAACCCATTATTATCTACATAGTGTAATGTTTTTTTCATAGCCAGTGAAACACAGGGAAACATCTGGCATTTTCTTCTTGCAACCAAGCTCTGCTTTCTATATGACATCAGCAATGATATTCCTTGTTCTACGACTGCTTCTGAATCTGACTTGAGTTTCTGGCAGTTCCCCCCTTTTTTTCAGTTTTTATTGTTAATTGAGTGATAGTTTTCATGGGAGAACATCAGCTTTGCAGTCATCCTATTATATTTCATTTAATTGCAATATTGCAATTGTTACAATCCTCTCCATGCATCATCATTCAACAGCATTTGCTTCCAATCCCTCTGGTTTGTTTGTTTGTTTGTTTTTAATGCACACCAAAGCACTCAAGAATATATAGCCATTAAAGCAATCAAAAGGTATACCTTGCATGCCAGCCCCCTGGCCACAAGCACACAGCCCCTCTACCTCCTTGAGTCTAAAGTCCCCAGCCATTCCGTCTATCCACATCATTGTCTTCTCAGGATAGGGTTCTGCACTCCGGGATGGTCCCAGAGTCCTCTGCTCCTGGTCTGCAAGACCTACCACTCCCCTCCTTTTGTTACAAATCATCTACCTTTACATTTGCAACATTCACAATCAGTCCTGATACAGTGCTGCAGCCATTTTGAATGATCTTCAGGAAAATTTTATTTGTGTGTAATAATAGTGATCGTTGTTGCTGTTTTTAAGTGCTGTTGAATTGGTTCTGACTCATAGCGACCCAATACAGGGTTTCCAAGGAGCAGTTGGTGAGCTTGAACTGCTAACTTTGCAGTTCAAACTGACTTTTCCAGTCCAGTGCATTAATCCACAGTGCAACTCAGTAATTTCCACATTCTGTTGATCACCTGTCTTTGAAGCAGAAATATAGATCTCATCCAGTCAGTTGGCCTGGTAACTGTCTTCCAAATCTCTTTGCATAAATGAGCACTGTTATTATTGTTGTTAAGCACCATTGAGTTGGTTCCAACTCATAGTGATCCTGTGCAGGGTTTCCATGGAGCCTCTGGTGGGTTTGAACTACCGACCTTGTGGTTTTCCTACAGCTTCCAGTGTTGCATCCCTTTGATAAAACATCCAAATTGAAGGCTTTCAGTTTCTCTCCATTGAGAGTAATGTTCGTTTTGTATATATGCTCTTATTATGTTGAGGAATTTGCCTTCAATTCTTACTTTGTTGAGTGTTTTTATCAAGAATGGATGTTAGATTTTGTCAAATACCTTTTCTGCATCAATCAATATGATCATATGGTTCTTTTCTTTTTTCTTATTTATATGGTGGATTACGTTGATTGTTTTTTTTAATTTTGAATCATCCTTGCCTCCTTGATATGAATTCCACTTGATCATGATGTAGTATCTTTTTGATGTGCTGTTGGATTCTGTTGTCTAGAATTTTGTTGAGAATTTTTGCATCTATGTTCATGAAGGATATTGGTCTCTGATTTTCTTTCTTAGCAACATCCTTCCCTGGTTTTCGTATGAGGGTTATGCTTGCTTCATAAAATGTGTTAGGAAGTTTTCCATCTTCCTTCATAATCTAGAATAATATGAGTAGAATTAGTCACAACTCTTCCCTAAATAATTGGTAGAACTCACCAGTGTAGCCATGTGGGCTTGGATTTCTTTTGGTTAGGTAGGATATATGTTTTCTTCATTTCATATTTTTTCCCCAATATTTTTCACCAGTCACAAATATAGAATTGTTTCTATCTCAGGAGCTATGCAAAAAATGCTAGGAGACAGATTTAGCCTATAGGTTGCAGTTACATGGCCCACTTTAAAAAATAATTAAAACAAATTTGTTCTCACTCCATGCTTGTTTGAATTGGTTTAATATCATCTTTTCAATGCAATTGAGAATTCAAAGCAGGAAATGTTGGAATCTAAATCACATAGAGAAGTGTGTCAATATTTATTATCAATGGAATAAACTGAATCTAAATTTTATTCAGGATACTTAAATCTGAACATTCCATTTATTTTTCTAACAGTCATTGTTAGCACCCTAAATACAATTATTTTTCTGTGTTTTTCCTCGATTTGGCTATCATGCCCACATTAGTCCACCCACCAGCACCCTGGCTTATTTTCCTGATTTAATGTGAATTTTCATCCATGGTTAATAATTTCACAAAGTTAAGAATCTGTATTTACATTCTATAACAGCTCATTTCTGTTTCCAGCTTACTGCATCCCATTGTTCTTCCAAAAGTATTCTTTCCCAATGTGTTTACCATCATTCTATGCTGCTTTAATATAATAAATCACTTTACAGAGAAAATTGTGACCTATGTTCTAGCTTTTCTGAATGATTAATTTTAAAACTTTAGAACATCATGAATATGTGGTATGTTTTATTATTCTAAAACCTCCAGACTACACCTACGTACTTGTGGAAATGATTGGGGTCTGGCCAGGCTGTAAAGATTACCTGGTCAGCTAGCTTTAATTTGAGACAGGGGAATGATTTAATCAAGTAATGCATATGAAGTAAGGTTCCATTTAGGGCTATGCAATAAAGTCAATGAAAGTTCTAGACATGGAAGCTCTGATTATTTCTTGGTTAGTGAGAGACTTTGTTACACATGGGAAATAACATACCCAACAAAAGATTTTTTCGTGAGACTTCCTTGGCCTTACCATATGCATATCTTTTTAATTCTGATCCCTATTTATATGTTTTCACTCTAATAAAATTATTGTAATAATTATAGTTCATTATGTGAATTCTTAAAATGCCCTGGTAGTGTACTGGATTATGACCTGGGTTACTAACCACAAAGTCAGCTGTTCAAACCTAACCAGTTGATGAATGGGAGAAAAATGAGACTTTCTGCTCCTGTAAAGGTTTATAGCCTCAGAAACCCTATATAGGGTCACTGTGAGTTGGCTCTGACTCAGTGGCACCTAACCACCACCACCATGTGAGTTCTTTAAATATTCTAATGAAATGTCATCCTCAAAAATAATGAGAATCAGCAGGTGAGAGTAACAATTTTGTTTGAACTCCTGAGCTTGTGGCTGACATCCTTAAGGAGCAGTGGGAAAATCTTTAAATATGTGGCCAATAGGTCAAACTTTGTGGTATCACGTGGATTTCCAAATTTGCATTTTGTATCTTCCTATTACTGTTGTTGTTAAGTGTAGCTGAGTCAGTTCTGAACCACAGAAACACTGTACAGGGTTTCTGAGGAGCAGCTGGTGAGCCTAAACTGCTGTTCAAACTGACTTTGCAGTCAAGTGCATTAACCCACAGCACCACACCTGAAAGGATTCTCTTTTAATTTGTGAGACCTGACATACCTCCAGGTAGCTAAGGTGAGAGCAAAAGGTGCTATGTGGGTAGCTGGTATCAGGGCTGAATGAGAAGTGAAAAGTTGGTGTTTATTGTATCCTCATAGTTGAAAACAGATAGCAGGATTCTGAGATTTTCACACATTGTACTTGGCACATGAGTATCAATATATTATCCTCCTCACAACTTCTCTCCTTGAACTATTAAACACCCATCACTGATATTGCCATCTGATTTACCACTTGCTTGTTGTTGTTTTTTATGGCCTCTGCTTCCTTTGCATCTCATATATGTAACAACTAAATTTACAGATCCTTGACATATTAAATGCTAATTGCTTTTACCTCCATTCAACATTACTTCTTCACTTAGGACCATTCCAAGTCTGAATATACTCCAGTTTCACATTCTTGTATTCTCGCTGTTAAGTGTAAATTTCAGTAATGCAATGGCATGATTTAGAGCACTATGTAAATTTATTATTAGTTTCCTTGTCTGGAGTGGTCATAAACACTTCTCTGACAATGGATATGTCACTTGACTTGAAAAACATGACAAAGAGCTACCCATGCCAAGAGACCAGAGGAAAAAAGAAGTATTTCAGAAAAATAAAAAAAGCATATGTAAAGGGCATGGATCATAGAAGTTGGTATGTAGGAGTCAGCATTAAATGGTGTGAGGTTTGGCTTGAGAAGATGGTTGACTCCACATTTTAATAACAATGTTGAACTTTGTACATTACTAGATTTGTTCATAAAAGATCACTTAAATTTAGTGTAAAGCATGAATCAGAAAAGAAGAGGGTAATTTGGGAGACTAATTAAAATGGTATTTCAATAGTCCAGATAAAAGTAGTGTTTGACTTGTGGCAGAATTCAGTGGTGGGAATTAGTGGCAGTGGAAATGAAGAGTAACAAAGATTCTAGAAATATTTACAGGTAAATAATAGCACTCTGTAGTTTATTGACTATGGGGGGTGAAAGGGAATGAGATTTAATCTTGAGAAGTAGGTTCATGGCTTGAGCTAATAGAATTAATTATGTCTGCATGTGTCAAGGTAAACTACAACAAAAAAAGAACAAGAAAGAATTGAGAACAGTGAGTTTTAAATGGGTATTAGAAATAAAAAAAGGGGGCATTTAAAAAGATGAGATCAGGAAATACATTAGGTGGTCTTCAGGATTTAGATGACAATTGAAAGAAATATGAGGCTCAAGTCAGACATTACCCTAAATCCATTTTTCTTTGCACTTTTTCCTTGCAGTTCATATTCAATCAGTTATCAAGTCCAATCAATTCAATTATCTCTATATATTTTCTATCCATTGCCTTACCTTCATCCAACTTGCAGGGCATTGGTTTAGGCATGTGTCATCTCCTTACTGGGGCTATCAGACTCACATATGTGCCATTCTTCTCAATCTCACCCCTATTCAATCTACCACCTCCCCATTATCACCAGAAAGATCAAACACACAATATACCATATCATTCAACTACTCAAAAATTCTAATCCTTTTCCTCCATTCCAGTGAAAATAAAATGTATGGCATAAACTGCTCCACCTAATCTAGTATCTTTGAACTTACCCAAGTTGAAACTCAACTTCTCCATCTATGACATTTACTTCTTCAAAAGTTTCAACTATATTCTGCAAATATTCCAAACTCCAGTAAAGCTCTGTAATTTTGTATTTGATATCTATACTGTTGCTTTTTCCTAGAAAATATATTTTCAGTGTTCAAGTTTCAACAAAACATTTTCTGACCTTGTGGATAAGCAAAAGTTCTCTTATTATAAGCCCATTGTCATTTTTATATTTTCTTGTGGTTTATGTTTCCTTATCATCCCATTGACTTTACAGTACTAATTTAAGAGTAAAGTCTTGACCCTGCTTTTTTTTTGGATCATAAAGTCTAGTATGAATTATATGATATGCTATAGGATAAGTTTTGGACAATAAAGTTGGTTTGAATTGGAAGGTTATTGGTTCTAACTCATCAGTCACTCCTCAGAAACCCTAAGACCAGGTCATTATGCAAAAATTGGCATTGTGTGTAAAATTGAGGAATTGCTTTTTTTTTTTTTCAGATTGCCCATTTATCCATATTTTAAAAAAGAAAATATGATCACAGGGCTCCATTCGTACTTCTGAAAGCATTGTTTTCAAAATCCCAGAAACTTTTCTGCCTTCTGGGACTGGAGAGTCACCAAGACCCAGAGTTTTCTGCATGGGCTCTAAGAACCTGTCCACATACCTGGCTCCACCCAATTTTCCTCACTTTGGGATATCATGAAACTCTCATGAATTTCTTCCTAACATCCTCTTTGATGACTCTTTCTTTCTTTCATTCCCATCACATAGCAATCTTGAACTGCAGGCCTCAGGCCACGTAGGAACAGAGAACCCAGTACAGGCACTCATTGGCATGCTGCTGTCTTCATGTCTGCCTGGAGGCTATGAACATGGAGAAGGTTTACCCTGCTCAGAATTTGGACGTGGTGCCCTGCTTTCAGGACAGGGTGGAGGGAAAAGCTCAGTATAGCACAGCTTCCAGGAGGTAGCCCAGTGACACTCCTCAAAGAAGAAGTTGCTCCACAGCTTTGTCATTATACTCGCCACATCATTAATGTGTAAGATTGTTGGATAGTAGATTTATTACTATTGTTTCAAATGTGAAATGTCAGATAATGAGAGACGTGATAAGTGAGGAATAGAAATTAAATGTGTATATCCACACAAAATTGTGAATGAGTGGGCATTTGCATTTTCCTAGGGCTATATGTATGCATATTTAAATATTTTATTATTTTAAGCTTATTTTGTTATTGTTATTGATAATATACATAGCAAATCAACGCTTCTACCTGTACGATTGAGTGACATTGATTACTTTCTTTGAGTTGTGCAACCATTTACATCCTCTTTTTCTAAGTTGTTTCTCCCTTATTAACATAAACTCTCTAAGACCAAATGATTTTAACGTACTTTTTAAAATTGTGAATCAATGTTGCTAGTTGCTGATAAGTATATTCCAATTTATGATGACTTCTAAGAAGCAGATCACCTGAAATGTCTTCCAAGACAACTCTGAGTGGCTCTGAACTTCCACTATCTTGACTAGTAGTTAACAACTTAAGTATTTTTACCACACAAATATTTGATAGCAAAAAGAATAATGTTTCATTTGTGAAGCATTATCTTAAGATTTATATTAATTTTTATCTAAAAGACATAAGATTTAAAGATCTAATTTATATTAAATCTGAGAATTCAGTAACATCTTTGTGATAGACTAACTCTAGATAACTTGAGAAAGAATACTGTGAAATTCTCAAAATCACTGAAGCATATAATGCTTGAAAAGAAAATGCCATATAGGAACAAAATATGCAAGGGATTAAAAAATACAGTTAGTTGCTTGTAATATAATATACTTGTGTGAATGGATTTCACAGTTTAAACTACGATTATACTGTACACTTAACTAATGGCTCTGTCCCCAGAGGGCCTCAAGGGAATAAACTGGCAGATTCTATAGGGACCTGAATGAGTTTCAATATGGTTAAGGGGGTAGTGAATGAACAATTCTACCTATTAAGATATAACATAGTGAAAATACAACATTCTCTAATGGACATTAGGTACACTCTTGAGACATCACCTATACAGGTAATTCCATCTCCCATGTCTTTTGTCCTTCACTGTCAGCATGTTCTTTCAAACTGGACTGTTTTAAAGAAATGTTTTGTTCATTACTGATGCTTTTATGGGTCCTCTGAATTTTAAGGTAGAATATATTACAGAAATATATATGTTAAAGCCATCATTTCATCCTTTATCTTTATATTCAGAGAAACTGGTATTAAAGCTACTGTTGACCTTAAAAATGGCATGTTTATCTATTACATATTTTTTGAAAACAACTTGAAGAGTAATCTCATTAGTTGATATGAACCACCAACAAATATTCAAAATAATATATGTGGCTTGATTTATTGAAATATATATAAGCCAAATATGTATTCTAACTAGAAATAACTTAAATGTTTGGGAAATATATTAAATATATAAATGCATTAAAATATATTTTAAAGTTAAATTCATCTTCCATAACTAAAAAATATATTTAACATTTGAATCCCAAATACTATATTCTTGAGCTCCAATATTTTAATGATAAATACTATGAATTGTTACAAATGTTTGAGAGGTATTCTTTGCTTTAGAGAGATGTAAATAATGTGTAATGCAAATACTCCTTCTAACATCTGGATAACAATGAGTGAAAATAAAAGCATCCTACTTGACATATTTTCTTTTTTGTAGACAATTTTAACTAAAATTGTAAAAAAATAATTTCTCATGCCTTGGTAATCCATTTTGAGAGAGAAGTCAAAACCCAGTCATCTGACTACTTACAGTCCTATATACCTCCATTTCAGTCATTTTGAGTACTGCAGTTTCAATAACTAAGACATTATAATGGGATCTTCCTAATTCTAATTTGTGAACTTCCTCTATCCTAATACCAGTATGATTTGTCAATTCTGTCAGCTCTGCAACTGTTATGAAAGAATGAATAGTTGGAAAGCAAAAATTGGCCAACATGTTTCCAAAGGAGGAAGATTTGGAACAGAATTGGAGATTCTTTGTTACTGTCAAAGAAGATTTGAATTATAACTTGCATTAATTGAACCAATTATGCATGTATTTTCTCTTGTAATAACAGGATAGGATGAATTCTAAATAATTTTAGGGTAAGCAGATTTCTTTTCAAATAAATATTACAATCAAGATCAGATGGATGCACTCAGGAGATGTTTTATGTATTAATTGTTTGGGGAACTGTATCCACCCAATAACTACAAGAGTGCTGAACCCATGATGCAAGGCCCATTTCTAAGCTATCAACAACCTTTCCTCACAGTTCCAGACAAAGGCACAGCCCCAAATAATAATCATACAGAGAATGCAAGGGAAGAAGAAGAAGTAGAAAAAAAGACTATAAATATAAAACTCAAAACCAAAGGCTCCTAGTGTTTGTTTCACTAATTAGGTGGGATTTGGGAAGGGTTTAGAATTTTTTTTTTTTTTTTATTTCCCCACTGCCTTTACAGCTCTACAATCACAATGGCCCTCTAGTGGGACACTAAATTAAGAGGCATTTTGTTTGTATTGTTAGCAGCTAGATGGAAACAGTCACAGAGTAATGTTTTATTGTGGTGAGAAAAGGAGTCTTTTAATAAGACTCTTAGGAGACTGAGTTTTAATGATGCTTAACACAATGTTTTAAACCACATACCACATTTACATGTTATTTCTTGTTAAATGCTGGTTATTAAACAGCAGGCTGGCTCCAGAATGCCTGCAGAGTGTAGTTAGGGTTGGCTGATGCATCTCTGACAATTTTAATAGTTGATGGAGTGACAAGTAGTGTTTGCATTCAGAGAATTTGCATTTTAAGATCTGTACAGCACAACAGTATATAATATTACCCTACGTACTACTATACAATATGTTGAAGGGTTAAAGCCAGTTAACCACAATTGTAAGTTTCAGTTTCTTTTAGAATTTTGTGCCCTTATCCAAACCTAACATGCTTAAGCCCAAATTATTTCCCTCACTTCTTAACCCAGGGACTTCTGCCGTGAACTGTTCAAAACTGTAGACCAGAGAAACAAGTAAGGGAAATGAAAACCAGAATGTCCCTAAAGGTCATATGTAAACCAATACAAGCTCATACCTAGCATTTTAAACCATTGAATGCTTAGCTTGTTAAAATTAAAAAGTAAAGAGAATATTGTTTTGCAACAACATGCCTTTATTTTCCAACAGTTAATGACACACAGCTTTATGCATACTACTCCAAATCAAAGGAAGAGAAGGCATGCTCTAAATCAAGTATAATGCTTGCAAGCCACAAAACAAAGGTACTCAGATTTCAAACGTTTACTTTCATCGTTAAATACTTTCCTCTATGCATCTGCTTTCTCTTCTTTTATTTATTTATTTTTTTCGTACCTGCTTCCAAAGTGTTTGATTTGTTCTCTCTCTTTCTCTTTCTCTCTCAGTTATTGTAATAGACATATACGGACCAAAAACATTTTCCATGTTAACATTCTTCATATGTCTTCACTACAGTTCAGTGACATTCTTTTATGTTCACCTGATATGTATGCACCAATCATAGTGTGTATATAGATCATGCTCCTGGTAATAAGTTCTGGTGTAGTGCTGTGGGTTAATGTGCTGGACTGCAAGGCTGGTTTGAACCACAAAGAGATGGGGTAATTCAAACTCATCAGCTGCTCCTAGTAGACCCTATAGTGTCACTATGAGTTCTGACTGTAAGTCAAAACTGAGATGATGGCACTGAACAGCAACATCATTTCCCAAATTCTTCTATTACCATTAGCCTTCATGACCTGTAAGCATTGAGTGCTCCCTTTGAATTGTTTATTTCTGTGCCACAGGTGTGCAATGCGGTAGTGAGGGAGCAGTCTGCAATTTAGGAGACATCCCCATTTTTGAAAGGCTTGTTAGTGGGATTAATAGTTTAAATCATGACTTCTATAAGTGAAATTGGCAAAGAATATAACTTGGAGTACTGGTGTGGCCCTGTGGGTTAATGCACTGACCCCCAAGGTCGGGTTGAACTGCAAAGTTGGTGGTTCAAGCTCACCAGCTGCTCCTCCACTATCTGAAACTCTCCATTCAGATACTTTGTGCTGTTGTTGTTAGGTACCATTGGGTGGGTACCGATTCATAGCAACCCTATATACAACAGAAGAAACACTGCTCATGTACAGATTCCTTATGAGCACAATTAAGTGTTCCAGAATGCTCATACTTCACAATATTGTCCATAGCTTGTCATGATCCACACAATGGAAAGCCTTTGTGTAGTCATTAAAATACAAATAAACATCTTTCTGGAAATTTCTGCTTTCAGGCAAAATCTATCTGATGTCAGCAATGATATTCTTTGTTCTACCTCCTCTTCTGAATCTGTCTTGAACCTCTGGAAGTTCTCTGTCAATGTATACTTGCAGCTGTTTTTGTATTACCTTTAAGAAAACAACATATCCCATGAGATATGGGGTATGGTGTCTGATGATTTCCACATTTCGTTGGGACACCTCCCTTTGGAATGGGCACAAATACAGACCAGTTGGACAGGTCCTTAACAATCTCCTATTATGATTAGTTGTGGTTCAGATAATTGTGACTTATAGAATTTGCACTGGTTGATTTTTATAAGTAGATTACTGGGTCATTTTTTCTATGTTGTCTTAGACTATTAGCTCCACCGAAACCTGTTCAACTTTATAACAACATGAAAGCCTCCTCTGAACAAATAGTGGCGATAACTGCATGAAGTGCATTGGCTGGGAATCAAACCCAGTATCCCTCATTGTAGGTGAGAAGTCTTCCTCTGAATCAGGAATACCCTCACAATGAAAAGATAATGCATGCACAATCTCTAACATGCTGTATGCTCAAAAATTCTTGGCAATTATTTTGCATGATAAACTATGTATAGTCTCTATTTCATCATATGGTGTCACCGTTAACTAAATCTTTTATTCCTTTCGTTGTGTCTAAGTTATAGAACAATTCTTGGCATTTTAAAGGCAAATATTGTGTTTGGGAGGTCCTGGTGTGGCACTGTAGGATATACATTGGAGTGCTAACCTCAAGCTAGCAGTTCAAACCCACCAGCAGGTCATTGGAACCACTACATAGCATCCCTATGAGTTGGAACCCATTCAATAGCACTTAAAAACAACAACAACAAATCATGTTCCAGGGGACCTGGTTTGTAACTTATTTCTGATGCTGAGACCTGGAATGGGAAAATCCAGGTAAGTATTCCTCTTTAAAATATCTGTCAAAATATAATGCATACTAGGCAAGCATGTCCGATCCTTATTTACCCACATGCAATGTGTATTGTTAAATAATAATAATTAAGAAATATATCTTA
>NW_006408747.1:3039707-3040787 GCF_000296735.1 Chrysochloris asiatica | reverse complement strand
CCAATTATCTTTGAGTCCATTCTGGCTCATAGTGATCCCATGTGTTTAAAAGTAGAACCTTGATCCATAGGGTTTTTGCTTTCTCATATTTTTTTTTTCTAACAACCACATTTTTTTCAACTTATATTTTAATAAATATGCAACAAGCTGTTTGCCTTCTCATTCTTATTATGAACAATGCAGTGACATTAGCTATATTTATCATGTCATCTTGTCAAGTACAATTAAGTGACATAAGTTATATTTATCATGTCATTAACTATTTGTTTTCAAATTTTCAGATAACAGAAGCTCACTGTTAGGTGAGCTGATAATAAGACAGTAAGTAGCTGAAATGTGAGTCCCCCTTTTCCCCAACCTCCCCATTGGCTCTGATAAAGTTTAGTAAACAATAAACTGTGAGTTCTTTACACTTGCCTATCCTAGATATTCCATATAAGTGGGATTATTTGTCCCTTTGTAACTAACTTGTCACAGCAAAATGAATTTTGTGTGGTTGATTTTTTGTTTTTGTTTTAATAGATCACCATGATTTTCTCTTGATGTGTACTTGGGCAAATTGGAGAAGAATAATTAAAGTACCTCAGTTTGACAGAAGAACTAATATATCTGTATTGAAAGTACATCCAGAATGCTTCTTAGAAGCAAGGATGGCAAGGTATGCTTTAAGAGTAATCAGTCCCTGGTGAAAGAAATCATGCTTGGAAAAGTGGAGGGTCAGTGAAAAAGAGGAACTCCCCCAATTTGGTTGATTGACATAGTGCCAGGAACAATGGGTTCAAATATAATACCAATTGTGAGGTTGGCTCATGACCAGACAGTGTTTCATTCTGTTGTAACATTTTAGCTAATACTGTAAATAGTTCTTTTGCAGCAGTTGTGCCCAATGAAATACATCATGGATTCCCTGAAAGTTGTTTATGAACCCAAAGTAAAATGAAATTCTTGCAAAATTCAGTTTTTTCTTCCTGAATGTTGGTCATTTGTTCCACTGTGAGATTTTTGTTGTCTTTCACTTGAGGTGTAATTCATACTGACAACTGTAGTTTTTGATCTTCGTCATTAAGTCCTTTTCTCTTT
>NW_006408747.1:3033099-3038372 GCF_000296735.1 Chrysochloris asiatica | reverse complement strand
TGAAATCAGCAATTCTATTACTACTTCTGCTCCCTCTTCTGAATCTCACAGTATACCAGAAAGGCAGATCTTTGATGATGTTCTGTTGTAATTGGTTTTGAATTGTCTTCAGACAAACTTAACTTGCTTATGATATTAATGTTATTGTTCAATAATTTTCATATCTGTTGGATCACTTTTCTTTGGAATGGGCAATAACATAGATTCTGTTCAGTTGATAGATCATATAGCTGCCTTCCAAATTTCATGGAACAGAGAAGTGAGTGCTTCCAGTGTTTTATCTGTTAATTGAAACATCTCATTTGTATTCTGTGAATTCCCAGATCCTTTTTTTCCCCCTTCAATACCTTCAGTGCAGCTTGGACTGCTTATTAAATCATATGCTACTTCATGAAATAGTTGAATGCCAACAAATCCTTTTTGGTATAATGACACTTTCTGTTTCTTAGATTTTCTTTGGTGCTTTCTGCATCGTTCAATATTTTATTTATATAATCCTACAATATTGTAATTCCAACTTGAATTTTTCCTTAAGTTCTTTCATCTTGACAAATACCAAGCATTTTCTTCTCTATTGATTTTATAACTCTAGGTATTTGTACACTTCATTACTTTTTTCTTCTTGAGCTAATCTTTGAATTCTTTGTATCTCTTTTACTCCATCATTTCTATCATTCACTAGCTATTTTATGTTCAAGAGCAAGTTTTAGAATTTCTTCTGACATATATTTTGTCCTTAGTTTGGAAGATCATTAAACCCTGTCTATCAAAGGTGATGTTGTTGGTATTTTAATTATCTATGTCATAACTTCCAGCATTAAAGCAGCACGCAAGACACCACAGTATAATGAACTGACAGATGAATGATGTATCAAATGGTTTTAATGACATGAAGGAGTATGGGATAAAACAAGATAGGACTTCAAGAAGTTCATGGAACAAAAAAATAAGAGTCAAGATACCAGTAGACATATGTACACCAATGTTCATCACAGCACTATTCACAATAAAAAAAAAATATGTAGACAGCCTAAATGCCTATCAATGAAAGAATGAATAAACAAATTTTGGTACATATAACGATGGACTATGATGCAACCTTGAAGAATAATAATGAATCTGCAAAACATTTTGTAACATGAATGAACCTAGAGGACATTATGCTGAGTGAAGTTGGTCATTCACAAAATGTTAATTATTTTATGAGACCACTATTATAAAATCTAAAGGAAAGGAACATGCTAAAAGAAGCATTCTTTGTTGAGATGGAAGGGAGAGTAATTCACTAGCTGTAGAGTAGACACATGTTAACTCAGCTTACCCAAGCCATGGTATTTTCAATAACCTTATATGCATGTGAGAGCTGGACTATAAATTAAGACAGTAGAAGAATTGATGCATTTGAGTTATGGTTTTGAAATAGAATGTAATAAGTTTCTTGGACAACCAGAAGAGCAAGCAGATCTATTTGGAAGAAGTAAGTCAGAAAGCTCTTTAGAAGCCAGGATGGCCATATTTATACTCTCACACTGCAGATATATTATCAGGATGAACCAGTCACTGGAGAAGGTCGTAATGGTTGGTAAAGTAGAGGGTCAGAAAAAAAGAGAAAGACTCCCCCAATGAGATGGATTGGCACAGTGGCAGCAGAAATGGGATCGAGTGTAGCAATGATTCTAAGATTGGCTCAGGACCAGGCAGTGTTTTGTTCTGTTTTTCATAATCTTTGCTGTGAGTTAGTGCCAACTCTTCTGTTTCGAACAATGAAATCACACACCACCTTGGAACAACAGTATTCTACATGTGAATACATGCACAGATACACAGGCTGAATGAGTATGGGATGAAAAGTATGCCCACAAATACATAAGGGTTTGAAAGAATATATTTGTACATGGGTATTTGCCTTTGCCATATATGCAACTATGAATATGATAGAGCACACAGTGTCAAAATTATGAAAACTTCTCAGATATTATCCAACTTCTTAAGATAATGAGGTGCTGGGTCTGGGAGCTCAGGACCATAGTCTTAGGGAACGGCATGGTCAATTGGCATAGCATAGTCCATAAAGACAATATTCTACATCTTACTTTAGTGAGTAGCATCTTGGATTTTAAAAGCTTATAAGTTATCATCTAAGATGCAACTATTGGACTCTCCATGTGCATAGAAATATAAGAGCAATGAAAATTGAAGATGCTTGGAATAATTTAGTCCAATGGACTAATGGAATAATTGAACAATCAGTCTCCATGACTCTGGGATCAAAAGAACTAGATGGTGCCTGTGTACCACTACCAACTGCTCTCAACAGATCACATTAGAAGGTCCCAAATAGAGTAGGAGAAAATATGTAATATAATTCAAAATTATAAAAAAATACCAGACTGTCTGGTCAGATAGACTCTGGATGAACACAAGATTATGACCCCTGACTACCACTGATGACCCAATTTTCAGCCATGCGGTTGATAGGTATATACAGGGAACAATAATACTAGTGGTATGTTCACCATGGATGGTCAGTTATTCAAATTAAAAAGAACAATATCTACCTAAGGAAAAGTTGACAAGGAATGGCAGTGGAAATAAGAACCACAAGGAGGAAGTGGGATGACTGTTGTTGCATGGAAGGAATTGCAATAATTGAGATGAAATAAGGTGTATGATTTGTTTAATATAAAACTGATTATCTTGTTTTTAAAGCTTCACTCAATTCTAAAAAACAGTTGTAAAAAAGGAAAATAATTCTAGGAAAAAAATGGAAGGATTATGGGATTTCCCCACAAACTTTTTGAAGCCCCTTTATACAGTGCATGTTGTATTTATATTTATACAATACATGTTTTTTCATTATTATGAACCTAATAAATTTAGTTGTATAAATTAGCATATGTCTATGACTAAATGGAACAGCCCTGGAAGCACAATGAATTACCAGCTGGGTTTCTAACCGCAAGGTTAGCAGTTTGAACCAACCATGGGAGAAAGGTTTTATGCTTCCATAAAGATTTATAGCCTCAGAAACCCTGTTTGGGTAGCAATGCATCCGAAGCAACTCCATGGCACACAACCACCACCACCACTCTTAAATATAGTCAGGTTGCGTCAAGATTGATGTGGGAGATAGGATGGTCTTGAGAAGTTATTCTCTCTGCCCTCTAGACTGCTGGCTTTCTGCTAATAAAGCTTGGATTGGGTCTCTCTCTATCTCTGTGATTGATTATAGTGACAGGCAACAAACCCTCATTTTGGTTTGGCAACATTGCTGGCGACCACACTCCTGGACCTCAAAGACTTCCCTGGTAACCTTCACCCTTTCCAGCCAAGAGATTGTGTCTTGCTCAAAATGTGAAAATATGAACCTGAGCCCCAGTTAGAGGAGAAATGACCGGGTCTTGAAAAATATTGCTGACCACCCCCACTGCTCTCAAACTTGTGTGACTCAAGACCTGGACACATGCCACATGAGTCAAGAAAAATCTTCAACCATAATGGGCCATGAATTATTTCTATGATCTCAAGCTGCAATTAAAGCTGCATTAAACATCTTTCTCCTACAATAGGTTGGACATTTAGATCTAATCCTTTACTGCTGGGGTGAAAATGTTCAGATATACCTGGGCAAATAAGTAATGAATACTTCTGATTTCTGTTTGAAGAGGGATTGTATTGGCATTAGTACTTTTGTAACACAGCTCCTGCAGAGTAGTTGAACTTTGTGGAACTAAGGCCTTCACTTATATCTGCACTACCTTTGCTGAGATGAGGTATCGGGAGGAGAGGCCCTATACATTGGGAAGACTCACCACCTTCCTACCTCAGAGACAGGACCTGACTGATAGACCTCATCACAAGTGCTCCCCTTACTTGACTTATGTATTGATCTACATCTGTTCAGTCCAGCTAAGCTATCCCTTTTTGTAATGCATGCAATGGTGTTGACCCTAAATGTGAAAATCAACAGAATTATCTGTACAATGGTTGTTGTTGTTGTTGATAGATGTCATTGAGTCGATACCAAATCATAGCTACCCTATGGACAATAGAATGAAACACTGCCTGGTCCCAGGCCAACCTCAAAACTGTTGCCACACTTGAACCCATTGATGCTGCCACTTTGCCAATCCATCTCACTGGGGTCTTCCTCCTGTTTCTGGTCCTCCACCCTACCAAACATGATATCCTTCTCCAGTGACTGGTCCCTCCTGACAATATGTACAAAATATGGGAGACAAAATTTGGTCATCCTGGTCTCCAAGGAGCACTCTGGCTGTACTTCTTCCAACACAGATCTGTTTGTTCTTTTGGCTTCTCATGGTAATTTCAACAGTCATACATACATCAGCAATGATATCCCTCTTTCCACATCCTCTTCCGAATCTGGGTTGAACCTCTGGAAGTTCTCTGTCAATGTATGCTTGTAGCTGTTTCTGTATTACCTTCAGTAAATCTTAACTCGCATGGTATATCAAAGAGATTGTCCGAAGATTGACACTTTCCGTTGGATCACCTCTCTTTGGAATGGGCACAATTACAGGTCTCTTCCAATCAGTCGGCCAGATTCTTCTAAATTCCAATGTCTTCTAAATTCTTGGCAGAGGTAAGTGAGTGCCTCCTGTGCTGCCTCACTTTCTTGAAAGATTTCCAGTTTTATTCCATCAATTCCTGATGCTTATTCTTTGCCAATTCCTTCAGTGCACCTTGGACATCCTCCTTTAGTATCATTGACTCTTGATCATATGCTATCTCTTGAAATGGTTGAACATCAACCATTTCCTTTTGATACAGTATCTCTGTGTACTCCTTCTATCTTATTTTGCTGCTTTCTTTATCATTCAATAATTTGCCCAATTAAGCAACAGCAAATGAGTAACTTTATAAATTAGATAAGGTGACCTCATGGTCCCAGAAGGAGAACAGGACAAAGAGAATTGTTGTTGTTGTTAGGTGCCATTGAGTCGGTACCGACTCAGAGAGATCTTATGCACATTAGAATGAAAACACTGCCCGATCCTGGAATAACCTCACTACTGTTGCCACACTTGAGTCCATCGAAGCTGCTACTTGACCAATCCATCTCATTGGGTGTCTTCCTCTTTTTCTCTGACTCTCCACTTTATCGGACATGTTATCCTTCAACAGTGACTGGTCCCTCCTGACAACCTGTCCAAAGTATGAGAGACAAAATTTGGCCATCTTGGCCTCCAGGGAACACTCTGGCTGCATGTCTTCCAAAATGGATCTATTGGTTCTTTAGGCAGCCCATG
>NW_006408747.1:3031360-3032229 GCF_000296735.1 Chrysochloris asiatica | reverse complement strand
CTTTACTCACATGGGATATCAAAGAGATTGTCCGATGGTTTCTGCATTCTGTTGGGTCATCTCTCTTTGGAATGGGCACAAATATGGATCTCTTCCAAACAATAGGCCAGATAGTTGTCTTCCAAATTTCTTGGCAGAGATGAGTGAGTGCCTCCTGTGCCACCTCACTTTCTTGAAAGATTCCTATTTTTATTCCATCAATTCCTGGTCCCTTGTTCTTTGCCAATTCCTTCAATGCACCCTGGACTTCCTCCCTGATTATCATTGGCTCTTGATCTTATGATACCTCTTGAAATGGTTGAACATTAATCATTTCCTTTTGGTACAGTGACTCTTTGTATTCCTTCCATTGTCTTTTGATGCTTTCTGCATTGTTCAACAATTTGTCCAGAGACTCTTTCAATAATAAAAGTCAAGGCTTAATTTTTTTCTTCAGTTTCCTCAGTTTGAGATATGCTGAGCATGTTCTTCCTTTTTGGTTTTCTGATTCCAGATCTTTGCACATTTGGTTGTAATATTTGGCTTTTTCTTCTCAAGCTGATCTTTGAAATTTTCTGTTCAGCTCTTGGACCTCCTCATATCTTCCATTCACTTTAGCATCTCTATGCTGGAGAACAAGTTTCAGTGTCTCTTCAGACATCCATTTTGAACTTTTTCTTCTTTCTTGTCTTCTCAATGAGTTTTTGCTTTCTTCTTATTTAATATTCTTGATGTCATCCCACTACTCTTCTGTTCTTCATTCTTTAGTGTTTAATGTATCAAAACTGTTCTTCAGATGATGTCTAAATTCCAGTGGGATATATTCTATGTCATATTTTGGCTCTCATGGACTTGTTTTTATTTTCTTCAGTTTCAGTTTGAATTTGCAT
>NW_006408747.1:3028478-3030345 GCF_000296735.1 Chrysochloris asiatica | reverse complement strand
TATATGGAATAAATTATATTTGTATAGATCAAGCTTCTTAGGTTCTAAAAGCAATTTGGAAATAGGTTTGATAAATACTTCTAAGTAAAATTAGATTTGAAATGCTGATTGTTCTTGAATCCAAATCAGTGGCATTCAAAGGTCTTAACTTTTTAGACTCACAGGTCGTACTGGAAAATCTAAAAAGTATGTTATAAAATGTTTCTCTTTTAATTGTCTTATAATTTTCACTAGACTTTATACTGCCAAAAAACATAAACATACCAGTCATTTATAAATGTATTCTTGTCAGATGGGTCTATTTATTCATTAATTCAACCCTGCCACATGCTAGCATACATTATTATCTTCTCTTTTTTTTTTTTTTTACATTATTATTAAACTTTTTTTTTTTCAATGAAAAAATTTGAGGTCTAAAATAATTAACTTACTTACCTAAAGTCAAAGAAAAAGTTGTAGAGCTTGAATGCAACTGAAACACTTGCTTTTTCTATGATACCACAGATGCTCTAGTATTTTGTTATGAGATAAAAAGAACAGAGAGCTCTTCTCTGCCATAGTCTAAAAAGAATGTTTTACTTGCCTCCCTGCTGCTAAATCAGCACCTTCTCCTCCACATCTAACCTTCTCCCAGACTTGAGACAACATGTTCAGTATCTCTGGTGTCTAAATGTGGCCTTTCCTTCCATAATATCAATATGCCTAATCTAAGTTTAGCCAATACTCAGTGTTTTCTCTTTCTGACATTTTTACATTTTCAGATGTTAGTTATCCCTATCTGGTGCTGATATACAAGTTAATTCAAGTGCAAGAAGCAGGTTCCTTTTTCTTTCTGTCTAAAAATGTGTCTGTCTTCCCTCTATATTTTCACCCACTGGAAGTTCCCTATACTTCTGTATTATATCTACTGACCAGGTGGCCTGTTCAATGAGACTGAAGCAGGACATAGTTGGAACAGAAATTAAAATACTTTCTAAAAGAAAGCACTAAGGTCAACTGAAAGGACATGTGCAGTGTCCTATCAAAGATGGGATGCACAGAGACACGGTATAGTTTTAAAACAAATGATTGGAGTTAAAACTTTTAACAAACCAGTAATCAGAGAGAGTAGAAAGGAGAGATTTGTCTTAACCAATTTCAGATGTTAGTTCAATGACTCTCAGTGAATGTAAGCATTTGTTTAAACATTAGTTTCTAATTAAGAGGATTGCATCATTTAAAGGTACCAAATGATAATAAAATGGTGTTCACTCAAAGGCATACCTTTGAAATAGTGTGTGTTTGATTTCAGATGATTGCAACAAAGCAAATATCACAATAAAGGAAGTCACATGATTTATTTTTGTTTCCTGTTCTTATAAAGGAATCCCGGTGTGGCTCTGTGAGTTAATTCACTGGACTGATAGATCATTTTGAGCAACAAGGTTCAAGCTCACCAACCACTAATTGGAAACCCTATACAGGGTCACTAAGGGTCAGAACATACTCAAAGGCACTTAACAACAACAATAGTGCATATAAAGGACTCGTGGTGAGGAGCTATTAGGCCAGCACTGCATTGCAAACCACAAGGTTGGCATTTCAAACTCCTCAGAAAAACCAGCTGCTCCGCTGAAATCCTGCATGGGGTCGCTATGAGTAGGAACCAACTTCATGGCACTTAACAAAAACAACAGCATGTATAAACAGTGGTTCTGTATGGTAATCATTGGACTTTAAACTACAAGGTCAGCAGTTAGAGCCCACTGGTTACTCAGTTGAAGAAAGATGAATCTTTCTGCTTATGTAAAGATTTACAGCCTTAAAAGTAACATTTCATTCTGTTATTCATAATGTCACCATTATTTTTGTTGTTGTTGTTGTTAAG
>NW_006408747.1:3024626-3027490 GCF_000296735.1 Chrysochloris asiatica | reverse complement strand
GGGCAAATTATTAAATGATGCAGAAAGCATCAAAAGAAGATCTAAGGAATACACAGAGTAATTGTACCAAAAGGAAATGGTTGATGAACAATCATTTTAAGAGGTAGCATATGATCAAGAGCCAATGATACTGCAGGAAGAAGTCCAAGGTGCATTGAGAGTAAAGTTTTACTAAAATTATTACAGAAACAGCTACAAGCATACATTGACAGAGAACTTCCAGAGGTTCAAGCCAGATTCAGAAAGGCTGTGGACTGAGGGATATTATTGCTGATGTCTGATGGATCTTTTTGAAAGCAGAGAATATCAGAAAGATGTTTACCTATGCTTTATTGACTATGCAAAGGCTTTTTTGATTGTGTGGATCATGACAAGCTATGAACAACATTGTGAAGTATGAGTATTCCTGAACACTTAATTGTGCTCATGAGGAATCTGTACATGGACCAAGAGGCAGTTATTTGAACAGAGCATACGAACACTGAATGGTTTAAAATTAAGACAAGTATGCGACAGGGTTGTATTCTTTCACCATACTTATTCAAAGTGTATAATGAGCAAATAATCCGAGAAGCTGGATTATATGAAGGAAAATGTGGTATCAGGATTGGAGGAAGACTCATTAACAACCTGCGATATGTACAGAATACAATCTTGCTTGCTGAAAGTGAAGAGGACTTAAAACATTTACTGATAAAGATCAAAGAGCACAGCCTTCTGTATGACATCTCAATGTCAAGAAAACAAAAATCCTCACCACTAGTCCAATAAACAACATTCTTATCAACAGAGAAAAGAATGAAGTTGTCAAGGACTTCATTCTTCTTGGATCAACTATCAATACTCATGGAAAGAGCAGTCAAGAAATCAAATGACATATTGCATTTGGCACATCTGCTGCACAAGACCTTTTTAAAATGTTGAAGAGCAAAGATGCCAGCTTGAGGACTAAGGTGCTCCTGTCCCAAGCCATGGTATTTTTAATAACCTCATATGCATGTGAAAGCTGGACTGTGAATAAGGAAGAACATAGAAGAATTGATGCCTTTGAGTTGTGGTGTTGGAGTAGAATATTGAAAGTGCCATGAGTTGCCAAAAGAACCAACAAATCTGTGTTGGAAGAAGTGCAGCCAGAGTGCTCCTTGGAGGCCAGGGTAGCCAAACTTCATCTGTCATACTTTGGACATATTGTCAGGAGGGGCCAATCGCTGGGAAAGGATATCATGATTGGTAAGGTGGAGGGTCAGAGAAAAAGAGGAAGACCCCCAGTGAGATAGATTGGCAAAGTGGCACTATCAATGGGCTCAAGCTTGCCTATGGTCAGGCAGTGTTTCATTCTGCTGTGAATAAGGTCACTATGAGTCAGTACTGACTCGACGGCACATAACAACAGCAACAACACATGTTTGTTTGTTTTTATTTTAATGTTCTGACTTCATTCTATTATACCTTATTCAACTCACTGAGTCTCCCCCATGATCCTAGATACTTCCATGGAGCTTCCCTCCCTAATAACTCCTCCTCCCTCCCCTACTTGCCTGGTTCCTTGTTGCAGAAGATGAAAACCAACTCAACTCACATTATGTTGGACAACTGTCATACACATGATCTTTCAATTTGGTCACGTTTTTCACAACCATTTAGGTGGGGGGATTTAGATGCTATCAGTCGCACAAAATTCTAACAATTTATTGAAGGAAGTATGTTACAATGAATAACTCATGTTCAGTTTTTTGTTGGTGAGTTTTTGTATCCACTTTGACCATGAATCAAAAGAAAAAAATAGTGAGAACTTTGCTGTACTTAGAATCAAGACAACATTTTAAAAACCTTTGATTATTTTCAAAGACTCATAATAATCTAGCAAATGACTTTTATTTTTTTTCTTCAAAGATGTTATTTTCATAAGACAACTAGCAATGCCAAAAGTCAAATAGCAATGTCAAAAGATACTACCATTAAACTAAAACTACCAAATGGTTTCCTAATGTGTCTTTTTGCTTCCTTTTTCAAACTTCATCTTATAAATGCACCTTTCATATTTGTTTCAGGATTAATTTTCTAAACTAAAAGCTGACTCTCATACATCAGTGCTTCTTTACAATGGATGCAGTCCCCTTTGATTGACATAACTGCTGTTCTTCAAGAGATCCAGGACCCTTATCAAATTCTCCACTCTGGTCTTTCTAATTCTTTTCTCTCAGTGTCTAAATCTCTGTTAAGTCTTTATATATTTTATTACTATGGCATGCTCAAATGTCTTTCATAACCTTTTTTATCTTTCAACAATTTCCCCATCTTGCACAATTCAACTCAAGCTTCATCGACACAGTCTTTCTTGTTTCTCTATACCTAATTGTCTATTGTTTGTTTATGAGACTAATTATCTTATATTATACTTTATTGGAGTCCTAGTTTGGCACTATGGACTAAATGCACTTGACTGCAAGGTTGTTTTGAGATGCGAAGTTGGTGGTTCAAACTTATCACCTGCTCCTCAGAAACCCTATACCGGATCGCTATGGGTTGGAACCGACTTGATAATACTTAACAACAAAAGTATACTTTATTAGCTTACATGTCAGTTTTTCTTGGACTTTGAACTTCGTGCAAATGAGATTTATGTTAGATGTTCCTTTAAATACACTGATTATTGTACAGGTAAAAAATTAAGTGGGAAGAAAGGTAACATGGATATTAAAAACAGTGTCAATAATCAACAGAAGGACCTGACCATAAAGCATATGGTCCCTCTTTGCACAGCTCCCGAGAGTCTTGTGAATTGCTGGGAGTTGTCAGATATTCTAAGAGGACAAGTATGTAAACTACCATTGGAAAGATGATCTTTGTAAACATTTATGTTA
>NW_006408747.1:3019722-3024526 GCF_000296735.1 Chrysochloris asiatica | reverse complement strand
AAATCTGTGTTGGAAGAAGTGCAGCCAGAGTGCTCCTTGGAGGCCAGGGTAGCCAAACTTCATCTGTCATACTTTGGACATATTGTCAGGAGGGGCCAATCGCTGGGAAAGGATATCATGATTGGTAAGGTGGAGGGTCAGAGAAAAAGAGGAAGACCCCCAGTGAGATAGATTGGCAAAGTGGCACTATCAATGGGCTCAAGCTTGCCTATGGTCAGGCAGTGTTTCATTCTGCTGTGAATAAGGTCACTATGAGTCAGTACTGACTCGACGGCACATAACAACAGCAACAACACATGTTTGTTTGTTTTTATTTTAATGTTCTGACTTCATTCTATTATACCTTATTCAACTCACTGAGTCTCCCCCATGATCCTAGATACTTCCATGGAGCTTCCCTCCCTAATAACTCCTCCTCCCTCCCCTACTTGCCTGGTTCCTTGTTGCAGAAGATGAAAACCAACTCAACTCACATTATGTTGGACAACTGTCATACACATGATCTTTCAATTTGGTCACGTTTTTCACAACCATTTAGGTGGGGGGATTTAGATGCTATCAGTCGCACAAAATTCTAACAATTTATTGAAGGAAGTATGTTACAATGAATAACTCATGTTCAGTTTTTTGTTGGTGAGTTTTTGTATCCACTTTGACCATGAATCAAAAGAAAAAAATAGTGAGAACTTTGCTGTACTTAGAATCAAGACAACATTTTAAAAACCTTTGATTATTTTCAAAGACTCATAATAATCTAGCAAATGACTTTTATTTTTTTTCTTCAAAGATGTTATTTTCATAAGACAACTAGCAATGCCAAAAGTCAAATAGCAATGTCAAAAGATACTACCATTAAACTAAAACTACCAAATGGTTTCCTAATGTGTCTTTTTGCTTCCTTTTTCAAACTTCATCTTATAAATGCACCTTTCATATTTGTTTCAGGATTAATTTTCTAAACTAAAAGCTGACTCTCATACATCAGTGCTTCTTTACAATGGATGCAGTCCCCTTTGATTGACATAACTGCTGTTCTTCAAGAGATCCAGGACCCTTATCAAATTCTCCACTCTGGTCTTTCTAATTCTTTTCTCTCAGTGTCTAAATCTCTGTTAAGTCTTTATATATTTTATTACTATGGCATGCTCAAATGTCTTTCATAACCTTTTTTATCTTTCAACAATTTCCCCATCTTGCACAATTCAACTCAAGCTTCATCGACACAGTCTTTCTTGTTTCTCTATACCTAATTGTCTATTGTTTGTTTATGAGACTAATTATCTTATATTATACTTTATTGGAGTCCTAGTTTGGCACTATGGACTAAATGCACTTGACTGCAAGGTTGTTTTGAGATGCGAAGTTGGTGGTTCAAACTTATCACCTGCTCCTCAGAAACCCTATACCGGATCGCTATGGGTTGGAACCGACTTGATAATACTTAACAACAAAAGTATACTTTATTAGCTTACATGTCAGTTTTTCTTGGACTTTGAACTTCGTGCAAATGAGATTTATGTTAGATGTTCCTTTAAATACACTGATTATTGTACAGGTAAAAAATTAAGTGGGAAGAAAGGTAACATGGATATTAAAAACAGTGTCAATAATCAACAGAAGGACCTGACCATAAAGCATATGGTCCCTCTTTGCACAGCTCCCGAGAGTCTTGTGAATTGCTGGGAGTTGTCAGATATTCTAAGAGGACAAGTATGTAAACTACCATTGGAAAGATGATCTTTGTAAACATTTATGTTATGTTATCCAAGGGACAAGAAGTTCCAAGTTCCAAGGCTGCTAATTTGTTACAGCTTCTTTTCTTGTTAGAAATAGAAATTCACATTCAAACCTAATTTTACACTTGTAATTGTCCATCCTCTTCCTAAAGGAAAATCCACCATAATCTAAAAACTTCAAGTCTGAAGTATATGCACAAAATCTCCATCCCATCTTGCCAATCACATCAGAAAATATGAAAATGGGAATGAGGCAAAAAAATGAAAAATGATATTTATCTGTGTATTTATTTTCCTTTCACACAAGAATGGCATCTTGAACTTGGGGATATGTTGTGATTATTTTCATATAATATTTTTGTCTACCACTATTATTATTCCTACTTGTTTTATTTTACTTTATCTTTAAATACCTCTCTTCTGGTAAATTTCTATGAAGAGAAGGTTATGTTCAATTTCTACTTGTATTAAAGGCAATACTCAGAATAGTTAACAACAGGTAAGGTGATATAACCATTATCATGGATTCTATTCTGACTCATTGTGACCCTATAGAACAGACAAAATTGTAATCTTTAGGAAAATAGACTGCCAAATATTTCTCATATGAAGCAACTGGTAAGTTCAAACAGCCTACCTTTCAGTTAGCAGCCCATCACTTAAACACTGTGTCACTGAAATACCCCTTTTGTTGTTGTTGTTGTTAAGTGCCATGCAGTTTTTTTTCTGATTCAAAGCAACCTTGCATAGGGTTTTCAATGAGCAGCTGGGGAGCTTGAACCGCTGACCTTGCAGTGCAAACTGACCTTGTAGTCCAGTGCATTAACATGCAGTGCTATACCAAGACTCAAAAATACCTGTTTTAAGGTATCCCCCCCCCCAAAAAAAATCCATTTGAGGTCTATTGTGTGCCTGACCCAAGTCATGACACTCACTCAACAACCTCATATGCATGTGAAAGATGGTCAGAGAATAAGAAAGACCAAAAAAGAATTGATGCATTTAAACTATGGTGCTGTGGAAAAAAATTAAAGTACCATGAACAGCCAGGAGGACATGTTAATCTGTCTTTGAAGAAGTACTTCAAGAAAACTTCTTAGGAATGACGATGACAAGATTTGTCTCACTTAGAAGAGACTAATCCCTACAGAAAAACATCATACTTGGTCAAATAGAGAGAGAAAAAGAGGAAGACCTTCAGTTGAGATAGACAGATGGGCACAGAGGCTGCAACAATAAGCTCAAACGTACCTCTGAGTCAGAACCAATTGGATGGCACCTAACAACAATGACATGATTGTACACATTTATAGATAAACCAAAAACAAGAAAACTATATTCTTTTTCATTCTCTAAATACAATTAATATGTATTATTAAATAATATCAAAGTTATATTTGTTATAGAACTGATTTTTCACTAAGCTATTCTTATAATATATAATGGACTCCTGGTTTGGCGCTGCGGTTTAATGAGCCAGACTGCAAAGCAGTTTGAACTACAAGGTAAGTGGTTCAAGCTCACCAGCTGTTCCTTGGAAACCCTAGGAAACAGGGTTGCTATGGGTCAGAACCAACTCGAAGGCACTTAAAAACAAAAACAAAACAAAATTTTTATAATGTTTAAAACATTTACTGGTTTTGGGACTTGGGGATACTTGATGTGGCTGTCTCACTCATGATTTCATCCAAGGCAAAACATCATGTTTCCTAATATATCTAATTAAACTGATAGAAGTTAGGTTTCAAGTCTCATTTTCCCTTAATATTAGCAATGCTATTCAAATTCAAACTTCTTTTATTTTTTTGTGAAACAAATAGCAATTATATTAATGATTTTATAACTTGTAATAATATCTGGTATTTTAATGAGTGCAATTGTCAGGTATTATTGCAATAGTGTTAAAAAAAACTCAGGACCCGAAGGCTCAAAAGCTTGCAAAAATAAGCATCTATAATTTTGTTTCTGTATCTGTAGGTTCTGTGGGTTCAGATTCAATACCTGGCATCAAAATCAGTCTAGAACCACCTGCCACCAGGGAAATCTTTTCATTGCATTAGTAGTAGCACAAGTGAGTACAAGGGCAATAGTTGATGCCTTTATTGAAAACAAAAACTGTTACTTTTAAATTTTGTGTCCGAAACAAGTCTCATGTCAAGTCTAACATTAAGGCAGAGAAATATGCTACTTCCTTCTACTGAAAACAAACATATCAAAAGGAAAGATTGTTGTTGTTGTTAGGTATCATCAAGTTGGTACTGACTCACAGTGACCCTATTCACAACAGAATGAAACACTTCTGGGACCTAAGCCAACCTATGAGGTTACTGAAAATACCATGGCTTTGGTCAGGCACACCAGTTTCTCAGATTATTTACTAAATATACAAATTGAACAAGTATGGTGAAAGAATACACTTCTTTCATACCACTTCCAAGCATACCACTTCCCTGATTTAATACCATTTGATATCCCCTTCTTGTGTTAAAATGGTTGCTTTGTGGTTATGTATAGGTTTCTCATCAACACAATGAAGTCTTCAGATGTACCCATTCTTTGCAATGTTATCCATGATACACACAGTCAAAAGCTTTTGCTTAGTCAATAAAGCACAAATAAACATCTTTATAGTATTCTTTGCTTTCAACCAAGATCCATCTGATGTCAGCAATGATATCTCTCATCCACACCCCTTCGATATTTGGCTTGAATTTCTAGCAGTTCCATGTCGATGAAGTATTACAGCAAATTTTGCTTGCATTTGATATTTATTATATTGGTCAATGATTTTTGCATTCTGGTGGTCACCTCTCTTTGGAATGGGCACAAATATGGATCTTTTCCAATTAGTTTGCCAGGTAGCTGTTTTCCAGATTTCTTAACAAAGATGAGTGAGTTCCTCCAGTGCTGTCACAGCTTGTTGAAATATTTCAGTTTGTATTACATGAATTCCTAGAGCCTTGTTTTTCTCCAATACGTTCAGTGTAACTTGTACTTCTTCCTTCAGTACCATGAGTTCTTTATCATATGCTACCTCTTGAAATGTCTGAACACCGACCATTTCTTTT
>NW_006408747.1:3005705-3017747 GCF_000296735.1 Chrysochloris asiatica | reverse complement strand
TTCTTCCCTTTTGGCTTTCTAACTTCAAGTCTTTGCACATTTCATTATAAGACTTGAGTTTGTCTTCCTGAACAACCCTTTGAAATTCTCTGATGAGCTCCTTAACAATTTAATTTCTTCCTTACACTTTATATTCTCTATACTTAAGAGTAAGTTAAGAGTCTCTACTGACATCCATTTTGTTCTTTGTTTACTGCCTTTTTAGTTACCTTTGTCTTCTTCCTGTATGAGGTTCTTGATGTCTTCCCACAATTCTTCTTGTTTTCAGTCTTTATTTTCTAATGCACTGTTTTTTAAATGAGCTCTAAATTCAGTTGGGCTATGTTCAAGGCCAGAGTCCTGGTGTGGCACTGTGGGTTAATGAGTTGGAATGCAAAGTTGATTTGAACCTCAAAGTCAAAAGTTCAAGCTCACCAGTTACTCCTCGGAAATCCTATACAGGGTCACTATGGGTAAGAATCAGCTTGGCACTTAACAATAGCAACAATGTTCAAAGTCATATTTTAGCGCTCATGGAATTTTTTTAATTTTCTAGAGCTTCAGCCTGAACTTGCATGTGAGCATTTGATGATCTGTTCCACAGTTGATCCTTGACATTGTTTTGTTTGATGATATGGAGCTTTTCATGTGTCTCTTGCTACAGATATAATCAATTTGATTCTTGTGTATTCCATCAGATGAGCTCCATGTGTATAATCATTTATCGTATTTGATTTTTTAAAATGGCCTTTATAATGAACAAGTTATGTTGTTTGCTGGGAGTGGTTGAGAGTAGAGAACAGCTTCGATTTGCCACTTGACACAGTTCTGGCAAATAGTGGAGTCATCTTGCAAGACAGTTGGCTCTCAGAAGTTGCTTTCTACTTTCTCTTTAGAGTAATCTTAATTTTACTTGTAAAAATATATAATATGGCAATATTCACAGCCTTTGACAATGAATTTTACAAACCTTAGGAAAAACTAGCCTAGCAACAATTGCTTTCAGCTTTGGTGGATTGAATACAAAGAGAATTGTGTAAATTACTCCCTTTCATTAGAACACCTAAGTAACTGCATTTGTGAGACCACAAAAGCAGATAGCATATTAGAGTCAAGCTGATCTACCCCCATAGACCTCACCACAATCAGTCACTATCTAGAATTCTCAAACCCCTACATACAGACACCTGCGTAAACAAGCAAAAAATAATGAACTTAAGTGAAGGATAGTTTTGACTTGATAATCTACACTTCTTGCAGCAAGTAGCCAGGTTGGGCTTTATGCCACATAGCTTCCAAGTGATTTAATGAATACCTTTATTATGAAAATAATAGTACATTATGTAGGATAGAAAGTTTATAATCTTTTAGTAGAAACAAGAAAAAACAGTTTATCACATACTGGGAAAGGAGATGAAGGTCAGTCTGAACATCACAGAAGTATTTTTGTCAAGGTTGTCTAATGACAAGGTGCAAGACTGTTGTGACTAACTGTGTAATAATTCAAGAAATGATAAAAGTGTCAGTTCATGTACTGTGTAATTTTAAGTATAAAAAATAAAGACTTGCTGAGCTAGGCTGGCAGAAAGAAGTAGAAGCAGAGAGCAGGAGTAGCAGCAGAAAGCAGCAGGAAAAGGCAGAAGCTGGAGAGAACAGCTGGACAGCACAGCAAGCTGAAAAGCCTTTCGATTGCATTCATTCATTCATTCATTTCTTCATTCATTCACTGACTCCACATATCCTCTCATGTCCCACGACCCCCGCGGAGAGCTGTTCTCCCCGCAGTTGTTGTTGTTAAGGGCTGAAGAGTTGGTTTTGACTCATAGAGACCCTGTATAAGGTTTCCAAGGAGCCGCTGGTGAGCTTGAACTGCCAACTTTGCAGGTCAAATGACCTTACAATCCAATGCATTAACCCACAGTGCCAAGTCTTGCAAAATTCTATCATGTAATCTTCCTCATAATTTCTATCACCAAGCCCTTATTTTCCAATTAATGATCCTTCCTCTTTGTTTACAACCTTCACATTCTAATCATCAATAATCAACAATGCATCTTGATTGAATGTTCAATCAATTTCAGACTGAAGAAGTTGGTAGAATTCTTCAATTTCATCATCCTTGGCTATAGTATTCGGTGCATAAATTTAAATAATAATGGTATTAATTGGTCTTCCTTGTAAGATTAAGGATATAAAAGTATGAGAAAAAGCATATTACTTTAAAATAAATTTTAAAATCTGATATTTTAATATATTAAAAATGTTCTTTTTACTCATGAATGCTAATGCATTCCTCTTCAATTCATCCTTCTTGGTATAGTAAACCATTAGATTTTCAGATTCAAAATGGCCAATATTAATCCATTTTGGCTTACTCATGCCAAGGATATTGATCTTTATGTACTCTATTTCATTTTTGAGAACTGCCAACTTTCCTAGATGCATACTTTGTATATACCATCTTCTGATTATTAATGGATGCTTGCAGCAGTTACTTCTTATTTTGAGTTGTGTTCCATCAGCAAATGAAGTTCTGTAAAACTTTACTTCATTCAGGTCATCATGGTCAACTCTGCTATGAGAATTTTCAATCTAGGGGACTAGTATTTTTTTTTTTTTTTACAATATTCTGGTTCTATTTGTAATGTTTTCATCTCCAGCATTATATATGACAACATCCAGATGGTATTTATAAGATTTTTAGTAAGTAAACATTCTCAAGTAATCTGTATCTTTCGTCCTAGTCTGTTTTACTCTGCAATCTCCATAGAAACATGTTCTTGAAAATAAACGTATTCATGAGGTCATGGGTGACACTTGTTGTCAGGTGCCATCGAGTTGGAACTGACTCATAGAGACCCCATGTACAGCAAAATGAAACAATGTCCGATTCTAGGCCAACCTCACTACTGCTGTCACACTTGATGCCATCAATGATGCCACCTGGCCGATACATCTCGTTGAGGGTCTTCCTTTTTTTCTCTGACCCTCCATCTTACCCAGCATGACATCCTTCTCCAGTGACTGTTCCCTCCTGACAATATGTCCAAAGTATGAGAGACAAAGTTTAGCTATCTTGGCCTCCAAGGAGTACTTCTACCAAAACAGATCTATTGGTTCTTTTGGCAGTCCATGGCACTTCTAGTATTCTGCTCTAACACCACAATTCAAAAGCATTGATTTTCTACGATATTCCTTATTCACTGTCCAGCTTTCGCATCCATATGAGGTTATTGAAAATACCATGGCTTGGGTCAGGCGTACCTTAGTCCTCAAAGTGATATCTTTGCTCTTCACTACTGGTATTTAAAATACCAGTGACATTGCTTCCAGCATCATAGCAGCACACAAGTCATCAGAGTACAACAAAGTGACAGATATGTGGTGGATTTTCAAAGAGTAATAATTAAATTTTCCGTAACTATTATAACAGTTGTCATGAGGTAAGAATTAATTGTCACTAAAATTTCAGTTTGGTACACAAATGCATTTTAAAATGATTGTTTTTATGAGATAATTTGAAGGAGTTTGAAGGAAGAAAAGAGCATCTGGTAAATAATCAAATTTTTCATTTTACCAAAATGGCTTTCATTCACTCCAAAAAGGGAAGAAGGTAAGAGTGTTTGTTTAATCTTCTGTGAATCTAACTTTAGGTAAATACGGTAAATACACAAATGGTATTTTTCAGATCATGCCTTTTATTTAGAATGACATTAGCATATTGTTGTTGGTCAAGTTCTACTTTCAATAACTAACCCCAAGATCTACAGATATATGGCCCCTGACCCAATGAATAATTTCATGCATGCAGCACTGCTCTTTGTGACATAAAAATGAAAATGTTTCATAATTTAAACACTTCTGTTATTTGAAATAATAACTAAAATATCTCTATTGTTCTAGACCAAACAAGCGTATCTTATGTAGATGAGAGTATCTGGCCATTTGCCCTCAATGTCATAGATCCCTGCCTTCTTCATCTGAAACTCTTGATGATCTTACTCCTTAAAATTATTATTAAATATTGATGTAAGACTTTAATTTCGTAATGCATTTTTGAAACAGTGGAGTATCTGAAAATCCTTTCTCCTTTTTGTTTTCTTTGCAAATACATTAAGCATGAAAATGATAAAAATGGTAACTTGGTAGCTTTTTTCAGTTCCTCAGTGCCTATTGGAGATGAATCCTGGAAGATTGTTTCAAGATTAACAAAGTCCATCAATAAACATTTACATAAATAAAAACAAATTTACCAAAAGGAGACAGGAGAGATCAAAGAATGTATTTGGAAACCAGAATGAGGAATCAAATTTTCTGGTATGAAAGTGCCTGAGCAGGCATGAAAATGCATTGCAGGGGAAGTTTTTTTTGTGTGTGTGTGTGTGTGTGTGAGTAATTTTGACTGGAAATAAAAAGAAAGGGAACTCTAACACTCATCTGCATCAAATAGCCTTAGGAGGATGGTAAGATGGTCCATAATGCAATTATTTCAGTTTAGAGATGAAGACTTACAGAAAAGAAAAAAGGAGACTAAAGAGCAGGATGAATAAAAGCACAAGGGGAAAATGAGATGAAATATTCAGGGGAGAAGAGAAGGTAGAAGACAGTAGAAGAGGAAGAGGAAGCAAAAAGAAGAGGAAGTAGAAGTTATTTTTCAACCAATAACTCACAGAGATTTTCAGAAAATCATGAGTCTATGATATGCCCTAAATCTACATGAACAGTGAATCTTAGTTAATAACTATTATATATCTACAGCAGAACTTACATTTCATATATTGTTGTACATATTTTAAACCAAAGATTGAGAGAACACATGAATTTTTAAAGAAAAGTTCTGTCTCATCTATCAGGATAATGTTGAAACCCATGATGCACTTATCTTAATTGCATTAAAGACTTCCTTAGTATGAGTCAAATAAATAACTTTACACTTTCCATTCCTTCAAAAAGTATCATATTTATTTTTTTCATTCACACTTAACAACAACAACAACAATATTAAATTGAATATATCCTAATACTTGAGGATTCATTAAAATTGATTAAATTACTCATACATTATAGGCTAATTTCCCATTACTATAGCAAAAACCAAGGAGCTCTGGTAGTGTAGTGGTTACGAATCGGGCTGCGAACCTTAAGGTCAGCGGTTCGAAACTACCAGCTGCTCCGCGGGAGAAAGATGAGGCTTTCTACTCCCGTAAAGATTTACACCCTCGGAAACCCTATACAGGGTCGCTATGGGTCGGAACCGACTCGATGGCACATAACAACAACAACAAATAGCAAAAACCACATAACTCAATGATTTAGGACAACAGCAACAACAAATACAAAATTTATTCCCATAGTGTGATGTGTCCAAGACAATATCACTCACATGTTTGAAATCATGACAAGACTTGGAATCATGGGACTCAATAGCTGTCTATGTAATCTCAGTATCTTTTTATATTGTGTTTTCAAGAAATAGCTTGATTTATTAAGCAGCATTTTAAAGCATTAAATATGACGTTTCCAAGAAACAGAGTATGGAAGGCTTTGGCCCCTAAACTGGCACAGCATTATTTCTGCTATATTCTATTAACCAAGACAGTCACAATACCTGCCAATACTCAGGTGGAGGGGATCTAGATATTTTCTATCAATAAAAGGGTTGTCAAAACATCCACTTAAGATTTTAACCCTAAAATTGTAATAATTCAGACCATTTAATTAATAAATATCATTAATATATACATAATTGTTTTTTTGTGAGGTGATGTAAAAGCCATTCTGACTCATAGTGACCCCATTCACAACAGAATGAAACACTCTCAAGTCTTAAGTCATCCTCACAATCATTGTTATAGTTTAGCCCATTGTTACAGCCCCTATGTCAGTCTATTAATTAAGGGTCTTCCAATTTTTCATTGACTTTTTACTTTACCAAGCATGATGTCCTTTCTCAAGGTTTGTTCTCTCCAGACATGTCTGAAGTATGCTATACAAAGTCTTGTCATTATCACATTGAAAGAGCATTTGGGCCATATTTCCAAGACAGATATATTTGTTCATCTGACAGTCCATCGTATATACAATATCCTTTGTCAGCAACATAATTCAACGATATAAACTGTTATTTAGTATTACATGAGGTGATTTAAAATGCCATGATTTAATTACGTGTACCTTAGTATTCAGGATGGCACCTTTGCCTTTTAATACTTTAAGAAGGTATTTTTATGCAGATTTGCCCATTGCAATATGTCACTTTATTTCTTGATTGCAGCCTCCCTGGTCATTGATATGGATTCATATAAAATGAAACCCTTGATAAATGATTTTTTTTTCTATTTATTATGATGTGGGTTGTTAGTCTAATTGTACAGAATTACTATTTATTTATGTTTTCATGCAGTCAATACTGAAAATTATCACCTTTCCTCTTCATCAATAAGTGTTTCAAGTCTTAATCATTTTTAGCAAAGAAGACATTGTCTTATGCATATCACAGGATGTTAATGAGTATCTCTAGTCCTGGTGTCCTGTTCTTCATACAGTCTAGCATCTCAGATTATTTGCTCAACATATATATTAAATAATATGGTGGTAGGATACACAGCTTGACACACACTTGATTTTAAATATTTTTTTAAAATATTTTTACCTTACAATTGAACTGATGAAAAAATCCTTGTCTATCTATACAAGGAGTTCCTATGTGGCACAAATGGTTAACTACTCCGCTTCTACCTGAAATGTTGGTAGTTCAAACCCACTCAGAGATATCTCAGCAGATAGGCCTATGAATCTGTTTCTGAAAGGGCACACCTTTGTACTCATATGAAGCAGTACTATTCTCCACATATGAGGCTGCCAGGAGTCAATATGGACTAGATGGAACTAACAACAAAAAAGTCTATATATGTAAGGTAATTGATTATAAGATATTTTATTAAATCATGCAACTCAGAACAATTTTTTAAATATTATTTTTTAGACTATTGACAAAGCAGCATAGTGGGTACAAATCGGGCTGCGAACCCTAAAGTCAGCAGTTTGAAACTACCAGTTGTTCCACGGAAGAACGATGAGGTTTTCTGTTCCTGTAAAGATTTACAGCCTCGGAAACCCTGCACAGAGTCGCTATGAGTTGGAACTGACTCTATGGCACATAACCACACCACCATTGACAAAGCAGAAGGCTTCCCATGAAGACATCCTTTCAGAAGAACTCACAAAGATTTTCTGTGTTTACAGCTTCAAACTATGTATATCACATCTCTAATCTGGAAACTTGCTACAATTGATTTAACCTACCATCCTTCTCCCAACAATTAAAAAACAAAAACACAAGAGGGAAAAATGGAGCAAACTAACTACTATAAAACTAGATGCAATGAAGTCTATTCCAATTTATGGAAGTCCCGTGTGTGTCAGAGGACAGCTGCTCTCCACAGGGTTTCCAAAGGTAGCTTTAAAAAAAGTAGATTATCAGACCTTTCTTCCAATAAATGTCTGGGTAGAATCAATTCTACAACTTTTGTTATCAGCTGAACATATTGACATTTTGCACCACCCAGCGGGGACTCTAGGTTGTAATATGTTACATGTAGTCCTCAGGTTATGAACATCTGACTAAGGGACTACTTTTACTTGTCCTTTAGCACAGTTCTGTCATGGCCTATGAAGCAAAACATAAATAAACTTGGAGTTTTAAAATTGGGGAAGTGATTGATTAGAGCCCTGGAATGGGAGTCTTGAGGATGCTTAGTGACCCCTTTCAGGAATCTGAAGAATGAGACTGGATTGTGGGCTGAACTTTAGTGGTGTAAAACCCATTGAAAGGACATGGTTGCCTTGAAGTTTGGGTATGATGTCTCCTTCTTTATGAGAGGCAGCACTGAGAGCAAGATATTTGGTTGCTAAACAATGTGTATGCAGCCCTTCTATAAGAGGGGAATTGAGTGACTAGCAGTGCTTTGATCTGCAATAGTTCCCCTTTGGACTATATTTCCAGGTCACTGTAACTTTAAAAATTTGGGTCTGTTCTGGTCACGCTTCTTTGGCCTTGACTGAACCTGGCAAATTCTTAAAGTTAGGAACAAATATTTTTTGTAACACATGGATTGCCTTCACTTAAAACAATCCTTGTGAAAGGAAGGAAGGGAAAGCAGTAATTATAAAATTAGCACCTAACAACAACAATATTATGATTTGTTATAAAATAACATACTGCAGGTAGAAGCACTTCTCAACAAGGCATTAAAGGTCTTCCAGAAAGATGGAAGACTGTACAGACATGCTACACAGATCTTTAAAGAGAAAGACATGAGAACCAAGTCTAATATTATATGGATGGTAATCTTGGAATCCTGAACTTCAAATGAAACAATAAAGAATCATATCAAATGCTAACTAGAAGGAGAAACAAAACTAGAATAACCCACAAAGAAAATATGGAGCAATGAATTGTCAACCTGCCCAACACAGTGTGACCACTTTGAATTTTAACAAGTAGTGCTCCAATTGGGACATGAACATGATACTATGCTTTGCTAGCCTAGGACTATACCCATATCCCATAATAGTGGCTAGTGACCAACAAGGTACAGCCTCTTTTTATTTCCCATATCCTCCAGGTGACCAAAAGTATAGCCATCCCCCATTCCCACTCACCTAGTAGCTGGTGGCACTACCCATGACCTACCTGATCTAGATTAGTCAGATTCTGTAGGTTTATTTTGTGTTAGTGAACTAATATGTAATCCATCCTTTGCTCAAATTTAATTGATTATTTTATTACAAGATCATTGTTATTGTTAAGTTCCGTCAAGGTGTTTCTGACTCATAGCAACCCTGCATGGGTTTGAATTACCAACCTTGACTTTATAAATCCAGTGCTTATCCTATAGCATCAGAGGGTAAGTTATAATTCCTCAAAGAAACACATACTGGATGAAGTAGAAAATCATTTTTCTGAAATCTTTCATGGCTCCACTCATATATTTCTTTTATCTTCAACCTGTCTCCTTTTCATTCTTCACTTTATTCCTCCCTCTGGTAGGAAGTCTTTGCTTTGCTCAAATTATACTTCAACTGGTGACAAGATTCAAATTGGTTTAAAATCAAAATTCATCTTCTCACTGCATCTAAAGTTTTGTCTCTTTCACCTCCATTGCAAATGTTACTTTGAAAACTTTTAGTTTTTTAACATTGTAAGTGCACAATTTTCAAACTGGAAGCATTGTGTCAGATGTAAGAATGACGAGGTCAACAAATGTATGAATTCAAAAGGTCAGCATGCAAAAATGGGGAAAACAAAACAAAACAAAACAAAACTCCCAAGTCCAAGCTCCACACTCTTGCAATGATGGTTCAAATTTTATTTAGGATTTGTTTGGATTATTTCAAGAAACTTTGTTTGGTTGTAACTGTCACTATAAAATGGGAATGTCATGTTTAAAGGAGATTTAGAGTAACCTTCTGGGACTTCTTATCACTACATGAATAAGCATTATGATCCCTTATCATTCACTGTTTGGCATAACCTTACTCAAAATAGAAAAGCAGTGGCCATTTTGAGGTTCTTCTGAAGTTTCTAGGTTACATTTTTTTGTGTGGTTTGTTAAAGAATCAAGGCTGTTAGATTCAATAGTTTCAATGGGTTACCTATTTTGATTAGCATATTAAGGCCTATAAAAACATTAATATCCTAAGTTGTTTACCCACAGGGCATTGTCTTCAAATTAATTAAGTAAAATAAAGAATTACAATCTGAAATTTCAGTTCCACCACCTCTCTTCCCCTACAGTTTGCTAATTCTTTATATACTTCTTTGCTTTCATATTCACCTGATAACTCTTTATGTGAGGTTCTTGTTTTGCAGATAAACCGGCACATAAACCCTTGCCTGAAACACCCTTAAAAATTTGCCACAGTAGTCATGCCAAAGATTTCCCTCATATTTCTCTTGCTCCATGGACACTCTGTGAATTACATAACTTTGTGAAAGATTTTTCTAAACTTTTTTAGGATCCCTAAACATTTTCTGAAGAGTTTTAAATCCTTGCTGAAACCTGCTTGACCAGGTTCGATGATTTATTTTGGGTTGTTCACATGATTACTGGCCCAGGGTAGGCCTAATTATGGTTAGAATTGGCAGTTAATTTAACTAGCTTTATATATTGAAAAAGGCTACCAAAACATTAAATACTCTTAAGCCATGAGTAAAAAGTTTTCAGAGGATATCCAAAAGGCCTTGCATCTACAAATAGTTTGAAGTAAAATTCGCTATTTCAACCAATATAAAGATGAATGTTTTTATGATTATCCTACTTGGATGCTGCAGAAGCTTTCTGAACACTCTGCCCTCACTTTACACTGGTACCTCTGATCTTATCAATGTTGTTTTCATATCCTGTCTTACTCACCTAACACCCCTAGGTGAGTAAAGTAATGCATATTAGATTGGGAGATGGCTCCAGTTGTAGAGCTAACCAATTTAGTTTATAAACTTTCCCAGACTGTTGAAACCGAGAGTTTCTAAGGCTAATAAATTAATGACCCTTCAATTGCAACAACTGAAATCCAATCTCCCACTCAGAAGAAAAATGTTAAGTTTCAGTGGTACAAAGGCAGGCATTTCATACTACTGTAAAACAAAGCAAAACAAAACTGCTTGACTGCAAGGTGGTTTGAAGTGCAAGGTAGGTGATTCAAACTCACCAACTGCTCCTGGAGACCTAATATAAGATCACTATGAGTCCGAACCAACTTGTTAGCAATTAACAACAATAATAACGTAAGTTAAAAATAAACAAAAGACCAATATGGTCCATCTGAAATTTTTCTGCAATTTGATTCTGAATAAAAGGGATCCTGGGACAAAATAGGGTCTTAGCATGTGGTGTCTCTTAACCCAAAAAGATAAACTACTTTATTAATTAACAGAGAGCCTTCCAGGTTTTATTTGAGTTGGAACTATGCTGTCTGGTATTAACCTCATCTGTTTACCCCTGGGTCTCGGCAATTCTCAGTGTAGGGAAACTGTATGTTTTTCTTTCTTGATGGTATTGAGATTCCTCTAACTATGTTTATTTAATTTCTTTTAAATCTCAAAAGAGGTGGATTCAACATACAACCTAACCCTGTAGATTACCTCTTGCATAAATAACATAACTGTTTAGTACAGCTTCAGCAGAGGTTAGGATTTACAATGTATATCACAAAATGGAGGATGACTTATTACTGAAAAACACAGCTAAACCAAGTTTACATACATATTCAGAAGACACAACTTAATCTATAACATTATATTAGAAGATATAACAAGAAAAAGGGTCATTAGAATTTTTTGGAAGAAATTATATTCAGTTCTTCTCACCAATTTATATGTAGCCAAATTAGATGGAATAAAACCATGGATCCAACTGCCACAGTCAAAAAAAGCAGACTTCTCTTTGGATTATCAATCCGGTGTAGATTTGAAGGTTACATTTAAATAAATACCCTTCTGGCTAGAAGCAGACATCATCTGAGGTAAACAGCTGACCCAAGATCTTGGACTAAGTAGGAAAGTCCTTGTGTGATGGTGTGGGTTAATGCACTGGACTGTAAAGTAATTGTAAGCTACAAAGTCAGTGGTTCAAGCTCACCAGCCACTCCTCAGAAACCCTACACAAGGCCCCTATGGGTTGGAAGTGACTCAGTGGCACTTAGCAACAACAAACTTTCTTGAAAGTTTTACCTTTATACTGTCATGCCCTTACTGATGTTCTCTTAGATTGTATAGATGCTTTGGCTCACTATTTTTAAATGTCTAATTTTGGGGTAGGTGGTGTCTTCACAACCTCAAGCCAGTCTGAATTTTTCTGGTGGATATCTCCACTACAGGAAGATGATAGAGTTACTCTTGATCTATGGATATAAGAACAATAAAGAAATACTTCATTATTACAGGACGTCAATATTACTAGAATGTCCATTGATAAATGTTCTTTTAAGGTATTAATAAAACCCAAGCCTTCACTTAACCTTTAGTCTTAAAAAAGCACTTACTTTAATAAATAACCCCCC
>NW_006408747.1:2996526-3005605 GCF_000296735.1 Chrysochloris asiatica | reverse complement strand
CCCCAGGAAGAGTTGTCTACAGACTACTAAAGCTTTCCTAACTTTTAAGGATATTCCATCTGTATTCCCCAAAACAGATTTTTCTTTCCCCTGTCAATTCATAGTATATTCAATATTATTTGTTAACATCAAATTGCAAAGATATAAATTTTTCTTAATTTGTCCTTACCATTGTACAGTTGTTGCATACATGTGAGGTTATTGAAAGTACCCTGGCTTGAATCAGGTGCAACTTACTTATCAAACTGATATCTTTGCTTTCTAACACTTTACAACAGGTTTGCTAAATGCAATACGTCCTTTGATTGCTTCATTACTGCTTCCACAGCAGTTGATTATGGATCTAAATAAAATTAAGTCCTTGACTACTTCAATTTTTTGTTGTTGCTGTTTATCATGATATTACTTATTGTTCCAGTTGTGAAGATTATTGTTTATCTTATGTTATCCATCATAAAATCTATCATACTTGATCTTCATCACTAAGTAATTTAACTCATCTTAACTTCAAACAACCAAGGTAGTATCATTTGCATTTCATAGGTTGTTAATGAGTCTTTGTTTAATCCTGCTAGTATGTTCTTCTTCATATTGTCCAGGTTCTTGGATTATGTGCTCAGTGCATATATTGAGTAGAATGAATGCATTGAAATTGATGCACAAAGTTCCTGATTTTAAACCCTCAGCGTTCTCTTGTTTTATTTGAATGGCTGTTTTTTTTATCCTGTGCATAGGTTACATTTGAGCACAATTAAATGTTCTGGAATTCTAATTCTTCACAGTGCTATCTATAATTCTTTTAAGATTCACACAGTAGAGTCCCTTAGAATAATCAATAAAACATAAGTAAACAATTTTCTGATATTTTTTGTTTTCAGCCAAAATCCATCTGACATCAGAAGTGACATCCCTCATTGCACATCCTCTTTTGATTTTGGCTTGCATTTCTAGCATATCTCTGTTGCTGTACTGCTGCAGCTGCTTTTGAATTATGGTGTCCATAGCATCTACATTCTAGACATTAGTGAGCTGAAATTGACTGGCATTGGGCACTTTGAGTCATACAAACATATAGTTTACTATGCTAAAAATGACAAATTGAAGAGGAATAGTGTTACATTCATCATAAAAAAGAACATTTCAAGCTCTATCCTGGAATACAATGCTGCCAGTGATAGAAAAATATCCAAACACCTATATAGAAGACAAAGTAATATTATAATTATTCAAATCTATGCACCAGCCTCTTATGTCAAACATGAAGGCATTGAAGATTATAGCCACTTCTGAAGTCTGAAATTAATCAAATGTGAAATCAAAACACACTGATAATTTCTAGTGACAAAATTGTTAAAGTTGGAAACAAAGAAGAGGGCTCTGCAATAAGAAAACATAACCTAGGTGATAGAAACTATGCCAGAGATTCTACAGAACTTTGAGAGACCTATGATTTACTCATTACAAAGGCTTTCTATCAACACCATAATGGATGGAATGCACAGGAATCAAATCACTACATCTGTAGACAGAGATGATAAAATATTTTACTGTCACCAGTTAGAACAAAATCAGGGACCACTGTAAAATAAGCCAATAATTTCTCATATCTAAGTTCAATTTAAAGCTAATGAAATGAAAATAAGTCCACGAGAGCCAAAATACAATCTTGAGTAAATTTAACAAGAATTGAGGGACTATCTCAAGAATAGATTTGATTCATTGAACAATAATGACCAAAGACCAGAGGCATTGCGGTACAATATCAAAGACATTGTAGATGAAGAGAGCATGTTATTATTGTTAGATGCCTTAGAGTCTGTTCTGACTCATAGCACCCTTATATACACAACAGAATGAATCACTATCATGTCCTTTCTTATGCCAACCTCACAATCATTGTTGAACTTGAGACCATACCTGATGCCACTGTGCCAATCCACCTTGTTGGAGGTCTCCCTCCTTCTCACTGATTCTCCATTTTATATAGCATGTTGTCTTTCTCCAGGGACTCATCCCTCTTGATAATGTGTCTGAATAATAAAAGATGAAGCCTTGTCAACTTGGTTTCTAGGTAGCATTCTGGGTGTACTTTTTCCAATACAGATTTATTTGTTCTTTTAGCAGTCTGTATTACTTTCATTATTCTTCTCTGGTACCATAAATGAAACACATCAATTCTTCTAAGGTCTTACTTATTCATGGTCCAATTTTCACATGCATGTGACGCTACTGAAAATACCACGGCTTAGCTTACAACTGAGTCCTCAACTGGTATCTTTGCTCTTGAATATCTTAAGAGGACTTGTGCTGCATATTTGATATTTTACTGCTGTTTCCATGAGTGTTGATAGTGGATACAAGTAAAATGGAGTCTTTGACAACTTCATTTTTTCTCCATTTATTATGGTGTTATTTATTGGTTCAGTGGTAAGGATTTTTGTTTCTTTTACATTGAGGTGCAACCAATACTGAAGTTTTGATCTTCAACAGTAAGTATTTTACATCCTCTTTGCTTTCAGCTATCAAGGTTGTAACATTTTCATATTGCAGGTAGATAATGAGTCTTTCAATGTTGAAGGATTCTATGGAAAAATATTGAATGAGGCAGAAAACATCAAAAGAAGATGGAGGGAATATACAGAGTCCCTTTACCAGAAAGAGTTAGTTGGTATTCAATTATTTGAAGAGATAGCATATGATTAAGACTAAATGATACTGGAGGAAGAAATCCAAGGTGCATTGAAGGTAGGCACTGGCAAAGAACAAGCCCCAAGGAATTGATAGAATAGAAACTAAAATCTTTCAGTAAACTGATGTGGCACTGGAGGCACTTGTTCATCTATGCCAAGATATTGGAAGACAACTGGTTGGCCAGCTGACTGAAACATCCATATGTGTGCCCGTTCCAAAGAAAGGTGACCCAACAGAATATGGAAATCATCAGATGATATTATTAATATCCCATGTAAGCAAAATTTTGTTAAAGATAATTCAAAAATAGCTGCAACCATCCATTGACAGAGAATTTCCAGAGATTCAAGCTGGATCCAGAAGAGGACATGGAACAAGGGACACCACTCCTGACATCAGATGAATTTTGGCTCAAAACAGAAAATACCAGAAAGCTGTTTACCTGTGCTTTATTGACTACTCAAAGGCTTTGGATTGTGTCGATCATGACAAGTTCTGAACAGCATTTCAGAGAATGAGTATTCTGGAAAACTAAATTGTGCTCTTGAGAATCTATACATAGATCAAGAGGCAGTTATTTGAACAGAAAAGGGAAAACTGAATGGTTTAAAATTAGGAATGATGTGCACCAGGTTTGTGTGCTTTCACTATACTTATTCAATCTTTGTGCTGAGCAAATATTCTGAGAAACTGGACTATATGAAGTAAAACTTGGAATCAGGATAGGAGGAATATTCATGAACTACCTGCAGTATGCAGATGATACAACCTTGCTTGCTAAAAGCAAAGAGAACTTAAAATACTTACTGATGAAGATGAAAGACCACAGCCTTTGGTATGCATTGCACCTCAGTGTAAAGATTCATTGGCACCACCACCACCAACAGTAAGTATTTACTCATTATCTATCTGCAATATGCAGATGTTACAACCTTGTTTGCTGAAAGCAAAGAGGATATAAAATACTTACTGTTGAAGATCAAAGACTTCAGTATTGGTTGCACCTCATTGGTACCAACAACAACAGCTGGGAGGATACAGCAAAATGGTGGGCTAGGCAGAAATGCTATTCAGATCCTCCATAGCAAAGATAAGGAAAACCAAATGAAACAGATGTAGATGATATCCTGGAACCCTGGGTGTCAGATGAAAGAATAAAAGAGTATTTGAATGCTTACTAAGAGAGAAAACTGAACAGATTCAACCAATAAAGGAGACAGATTGGAGACTTGTACTGGTCAAGAAGACACATCTTGGCCATCTTAAGGTTTTGTAAGTGATTTCAGAGACAACATATTCTAAATGTCAATGCCAGCTGCTCTACACCTGATTAACAACAGCACTGAAAATTAGCCAAACCTACCCTAAACTGAGCTGCAGGAATGGAAAAAAGTAAAAAATGAAGCCTTTCAGAAGCTGAGACAGACGATTCCAGAACCATCAAGAAGGAAAAAACATGAGTGACACATGAGAAACCTGCCTGGAGAAACAAGGACAGCAGAGGCGATGGTACAGGTAACAGTAGAGTCAAAGGCAGAGGCGGTAACATGGAAAGACATAGCAGCCTCAGGCTCTCTATGCTAACAGACTAAGTAAAGCTGCATGGCTACAGGTGGCAGATTGACTTGAAGAATGTGTCCTTTGGACATTTGCAGACAGGCTAAAAGAACATTGTAACATGTGCTAAAGTGGAGCAGAGGCCAAGGGACCACATTGCTGAGAGGCTGTAAACAAAAATGAGGTGTGGTTACAAAAAGGGAAGCAAGAGGTGTTCCTGACTAGAGATCTGCTCTGCAGTGAGTAGGTTTTGAGCCTGAGTTGTACCTTGTAATCTAGGTGTGGTGCTGTGGGTTAATGTGCTGGACAGCAATGTTGTTTTGAACTGCAAGGTCAGCAGTTCAAGCTTACCAGCTGCTCCTCAGAAACACTGAACAGGGTTGCCATGGGTCAGAACTGACTCAAAGGAATTTAACAACAACAAAAACACTTTCCTAATAAACCCCATAATTGTGACTTTTGCGTGGCCATTGCAATGGATTGTCAAACCCAGATGTGAAGAAAAGAGTGCGGTAGGAGGCATGGTTGATGTCAGAATAGGGTAAAGAAGGTTGTAGGGTGGAAACTTTCTGAGCTCTGTTTCGTTAAAAGTTAGTCTTGGGCTAATTTTGATTTTGGTAATTTTTTCCTGCTGGGAAGTTAGGGGAGGTCAGACATAGCTCCAACATGATTTTTGCAATACTCTGATATATTTTTTTAAAGCTTTTATTGTGAATTGAGTGATACTTTCCATGGAAGAACACTGGTTTTACACTCAACCTTTCCAACTTTCTTTAAGTGCAATGATTACAATCTCCTCCATGCATAAATTAACAATATTTGCTTCTATTTCCTCAATATTTTTTGGTTTTGTTTTTATTTTTTATGTACACAAAAACATGCAGGAATATACAGTCATTTAAACAACCAAAGGGTACATTCTGCAAGCCTGCCTCCTGGCCACTAGCACACAACCTTACTGTTTCTATGAATCTAGAGTTCTCAGCTGCTCGATCTCTCCATACCATCATCTCTGCCTGCCTCCATCTCTGGTGTCACTGATAAGGTCCCACATTCCACTTATGCTCTTCTCTCTTGATGGCCCTAGAGCCCTGGATTCTAAGATTAACTACAATACTGTTTTTGTTGCAAAACTTCTACCTTTACAGATATGACTATTGCAATTAGTCATGATAGCAATTAGTCACTATTGAATCAAAGGAATCCTATCCCCACTTCCTTTGGCCCAACTAGACAAGATGAAAACTATTCAGTGGGGATTCTACCTTCCTCCACACACTCAGAAACTAAAGTACTTCTTGAAAACTTATAAGAGAGCCACTTGTTGCTTTTATACCCTTCTCTCCATTTTAGGTAGTCTATGTCTAAGTTGCCTGCCCTTTCAGCTCTGTGTACAAAAGGGATAGGTTTGAACTTTGATGTGAAGACTCCTCTTTCAGTTGGTATTTTGAGCTACTACATCCATAAGTGCAGATCAAGTTCTTCAAATCTCAGCAATTTACACTTGTTTGCTTTATCAAATTTATTTTCCTCAGACAAGTTCTGATCATCTAGCCATTAATGCAAGGTCAAATGGATAACATCTGCAAGTTTTGGCGCTCTTGTGAATCTCCCCTCACTTTATATCAGCTGGGCATTTCACTCTCAGTTCTAGCTCTCAATGGGTAAGTTAATGTCCATGGATTGAGTGGTTCCCAAGTCTCCCTAAACTTCAGACCAACTATCCCTTTCTCTTCTTTCTCTCATCTCAAGCCCGAAAGAAGTTTATGCACTGTAGTCGAACTCAGCCCATATCTTCATTTCTGCTTTTCCCCCAACATCCACTCACATGTAGACAAATACAGAGGCCAGTAAGTTTACATGGCTGTTCGTGTGTTACCTTTATATTACAGTCTTGGAGTGAGGTTTGTCTGGAAGGGACTTGATTGCTTGCCTTGATGGCTCCTCTGTGAACAGCTTGCTTATACTTGTTATAGCCAAATAGACTGCCATTTTTGCTTTTATTTTTCATTTTTTCATACTGGTCTTTCTTTTAAGAAGTATCTTCTTTCTGTTCCTCTAGCTGCTCTTGGCTGATCTACATGTCCTTAGAAGTGGGAATGTCTCACCTCAGAAGGTTCAGGAAAGGAATCAGGAGTCCACCAAAGGTCATATGAACGTCAAAGGATCCACAAAAAGCCTATTTTACTGGGCAAGTTATAGAACCTCTTTTAGATATTCCAATGAGTTATAGGCTGAAATGGCCTTACAAGCTTTCTGTAATCGGGTTTCCCAATATTCCTTTCTATTCCACTCAAGTGTCCAAGTGTCTATTTTACAATAGTAGGCAAGGGAAACCAATATTCACAAGGAAGGCATACATCTTAACATTATTTCCCCTTTTTTACCCATTCAGACTATGCTTCAATCCCTACATCATAAAACTCTATTGTTCCAAGGTTCAGCATGCAACACCATTTACCTCTGTCCTATTTAGCATTGGAAACCTACCTAAGTGTTCCTCTGTCTATGTTGTATTTCCACCCCTCTTCTTGTCCATTGCCCTCCCCTTCCTTGTATATTGCCCTCCCCAAACCCAGCTATGATGTGAGTATCCCCTAGCCTGAGCTCTACCATTTCCTCCATCCTACCCCTGGTAACCAACAAATAATTTTTTTTCTTTTAGTTTGGGTATCTTTTCTTAAGCTTTCACAATAATGGTCTTATGCAATACTTGTCTTTTTGTGTCTGACGAATTTCACTCAGCATAATGTTCTCAAGGTTCATCCATGTTATGTGGTGGTTTGCAGCTTCCTTGTTATTCTTTAAGGTAGCATAATATTCCCTTGTGTGTATGTACCAGATTTGTTTGTCCATTCTTCCATTGATGGACACTTAGCCTATCTCTATTTTTTGCTATTGAATGATGCAGAAAGCATCAAGAGAAGATGGAAGGAATACACAGAGTCACTATACCAAAAGGAAAAGGTTAATGCTCAACTGTTTCAAGAGGTAGCATAGGATCAAGAGCCAATAATACCGAAGGAGGAAGTTCAAGGTGCATTGACATAATATGCAAAGAACAAGGCACCAGGAATTGATGGGATAAACATTGAAATCTTTCAAGAAAGTGAGGGGGCATAGGAGGCACTCATTCATCTCTGCCAAGAAATTTGGAAGACAGCTGTCTGGCCACCTAATTGGAAGAGATCGTATTTCTGCCTATTCCAAAGAGATGTTATCCAATGGAATGTGGAAATCATCAGACAATCTCTTTGATATCCTATGCAAGTAAAGTTTTATTAAAGGTAATAAGAAATGATTGCAAGCATACATTGACAGAGAACTTCCAAAGGTTGAAGCCAGATTCAGAAGAGACTGTGGAATGAGGAATATCATTGCTGATGTCCAATGGATCTTGGCTGAAAGCAGAGAATGTCAGAAAGATGTTTACCTGTGTTTGATTAACTATGCAAATGCTTTCGATTGTGTGGATCATGACAAGCTATGGACAATATTGGGAAGTATGATTATTCCAGAACACTTAATTGTGTTCCTGAGGAATCTGTACCTGGACCAAGAGGCAGTTGTTCGAACAGAACATGGAAATACTGAATTAAAAAAAGGTGTGCGACAAGGTTGTATTCTTTCATCATACTTATTCAATCTATATGCTGAGCAAATAATCTGAGAAGCTGGGTAATATGAAGAAAAATGTGGCATCAGGATTAGAGGAAGACTCATTAACAACCTGCGATATGCAGATGATAACAACCTTGCTTGCTGAAAGTGAAGAGGACTTAAAACATTTACTGATGAAGATGAAAGAGCACTGACTTCGGTATGGATTACATCTCAATGTCAAGAAAACAAAAATCCTCACCACTGGATCAATAAACAACGTTCTTATCAACAGAGAAAAGTTTGACATTGTCAAGGACTTCATTCTTCTATCAACACTCAAGGAAGCAACAGTCAAGAAATCAAACTATGTATTGCACTAGGCAAATCAGCTGTACAAGACCTTTTTAAAAGTGTTGAAGAGCAAAGATGTCAGCTGGAGGACTAAGGTGCACCTGACCCAAGCCATAGTATTTTCAATAACCTCATATGCATGCAAAAGCTGGACAGTGAATAAAGAAGCCCATAGAAAAATCGATGCCTTTGAATTATGGTGTTGGAAGAGAATATTGAAAGTACCATGGGCTGCCAAAAAACAATCAGATATGTGTTGGCAGAAGTGCAGTCAGAGTACTCCTTGGAGGCCAGGATAGCCAAACTTCATTTCTCATACTTCAGGCATATTGTCAGGAGGGACCAGTCATTGGAGAGGGATATCATGTTTGGTGAAGGGTTAGAGAAAAATGGAAGACCCTCAGCGAGATGGATTGGCAACGTGGCAGCATCAACAGTCTGAAGCATGGACACAGTTGTGAGATTGGCCCAGGACAAGGCAGTGTTTGTTCTGTTGTGCATAGGGTCTCTATGAGTCCGTACCAACTCAATGGCACCTAACAACAACAAGAACAATCATCTGTTTTTGCCTTCTTTTGTTTGTGCAATTCTCACAATGTTTGGTAGTCTATGAGCCCTGTTTTTGTCCTTATTTTTTCATTGATGACTTTTATAATTCTGGGATTTACATTTAGGTCTTTAATTCATGTTGAGATGGTCTTTGTATGTATATGTTGTTGTTGTCAGGTGCCATCAAGTCAGAACCGACTCATAGCGACCCCATGCATAGCAGAACGAAACAATGCTCGATCCTGGGCCTACCTCCCCACCGCTGCCACCCCCGAGTCCATCAATGATGCCACCTGGCCGATCCATCTCGTTGGGGGTCTTCCTCTTT
>NW_006408747.1:2989022-2995076 GCF_000296735.1 Chrysochloris asiatica | reverse complement strand
GGTACAATGACTCTGTGTATTCCTTCCATCTTTTCTTGATGCATTCTGCATCATTCAATAATTTGCCCAGTGAATCTTTTAATAGCGAAAGTCGAGGCTTGAATTTTTTCTTCAGTTCCCCCAGCTTGAGAAATACTGACCGTGTTCAGGTATTGCCACCTTTTGCATATCAATTTCCAGTTCAGCCAGCATCATCTGTTGAAGATACTATGTCCTCCCCCTATGGTTTCTTATGCATGTTATTTGTGTCTTCTCCCTCTTTTCTTTTGTTAGGTTTGTCAATGGTTCTTCAATTTTATTCATCCTTTTGATAACCAGCTTCTTATCCTGTTGATTTTTTTTTTATATTTTCCTGTTTACTATATATTTTATTTCTGCTATAATCTTTATTATTTATTTTCTTCTAGTGTCTATAGGTTTGCTTTGGTGGTCTGTTTCTAATTATTGAAGATGTTGTTCTAATATTTTGATTTTGGTTCTTTCTCCTTTTGGGATGTGTACATTTCTTGCAATAAATTGACCTCCCAACACTGCTTTTGCTGTTTTGCAAATATTTTGTTATGTCATGTTTTCTTTCTCTTAAGTTTCTAAGAATTTTGTAAAATCACCTTTTATTTGTTTTAATACCCAGTAGCTTTTAAGCGGGGTGTTATTCAGTTTTCATGCATTGGACTTTCTTTCTTATGTTTTCCTATTGTTGATTTATAATTTTACATCGTTATCATCTGAGAAGATGTTTTACAGTATTTTGATGTTTTTAAATGTATTGAGACTTTCTTTGTGGCCTAACACATGATCTGTCCTGGAGAATGTTCCATGTGCACTGGAAAGAATGTGTATTGTGCTGGTGTTGGGTTGAATGTTCTCTGTATATCTATTAGGTCAAGTTTCTTGATTGTATTGTTTAGTTCCTCTTTATCTTTGTTGAGTTTCTTTCTGATTGTACTATCCTTTTCAAAAGTGTATTACAATCACCCACTATTATTGTAGAGTGGTCTGCTTCTTTCTTTAATTCTTTAAGTAAGGATTTATTTTATATATTTTGGGACTTTTTCTTTGGGAGCATAGATATTTATTATGGTTATGTCATCTTGTTCAATTGACACTTTAATCATGAGAAAATGTCCTTTATCTCATATCCTGGCTTTTACCTTAAAGTTTATTTTGTCAGAGATTAATAGTGCCACTCCTGCTTATTTTTTATTGCAATTAACTTGGCATATTCCTCCCCCCCCCCATGCTTAAACTTTTAATCTCTTTTTATTTTTGTGTACATGGTATGTTTCTTGGAGACAGCATATTGCAGCATCTAATTTTCTTATCCATTCTGCCCCTCTCTCTGTCTTGACTGGCATATTTAATCCATTGACACTCAGTGTAATCATCAATCGCTATGAATTAATTGCTGTCATTATGTTTATTTTTTGTGGTGCTGCTGGTTTCTTTGTTCTACATGCCTTCCTGTGCTGAGTTCATGGGTTGCTGGTTTGTTTGTGTGTGTGTGTTCCTTGTTAGTTTCTCCATAGTTTTAAAGTTTCCATATTCTTAGGTTTTCATTTTCTTGATATATTGTGAAGTGTTAATTTTCTTTGGGGCTAACCTATGCTTTATTAACAATTTCCTCCATCCAATATTGTCTATTTATCCTGCAGTCTACCTCACCTCCACACCACCTGGATCTCTGTTCCTATAGTTTCCCATTCTTTCACATTATAATTGTTTTGACCATAGACTCACCTCCCAGATACTCTGAATTTGTTCTTATAGTTTTGTTCTATTCTGGACTTTTGTTCTATTCTAATCTGTTGACTGAATTCTGGGTGATGTTGCCAGGTATGTCAATCTCTGGTTGTTGTTTGTTCTTGTTAGTTCTCAGTCCAAATAACACCCTTTATGGTGGTTTGAAGCACTCGGTTGGTATTGGGAAAGTCCCTTAGCTTCTGTTTATTCTGGAATAGTTTGATTGACAGTTTTGATGGGCAGATGATTCTTGTTTGGCAGTTTTTTTTCTCTTATGCCTTTTATGTTGCCCCATTGCCTTGTTACCTGCATGGTTTTTGCTGAAAGATCAGAGATTAATCTCACTTGCTTGCCCTTGTAAGTAACACTTCTTTTTTTCCCTAGCTTCTTTTGGGGTTTTCTCCTTGTCTCAGATTTTGGAGAGCTTGATTATGGTATGTCTTGGTGATTTTTATTTTATTTTATTTTATTTTGGGGGGGGCAGTAGCCTTCCTGGAGTTTTTTCAGCTTCTTGAATACATATCTTCTCGTCTTTCAGGATGTTAGGGGAATTTTCTTCTAGTTGCTCTTCAACTATCTCCTCTGTGGTTTACTGTGATCCTCCCTGTTCCAGGACTCCAATAACCTCAGGTTATTCCTCTTCATGATGTTCCACATGAATCTTTGACTTTCTTAATATTTTTTAAATTCTTTTTCTTATTGCCTTTCTATCTTAACACTATTGATATATTTGTCTTCCCACTCGCTCATTTCAGCTTCCTTCTCTTTAATTCGACTCCTTTGCCTTTTCAGTGTATTGTCTATTTCTGATATTTTATTATGAATCATTTGGACCTATCTTGTGTATTTTTAATTGTTACCAATGCTATTTCTCATTCAATTGTTCCTGTAGCACTTACCTGACTTCTTCCTTAGTTTTCTAAACCCCTTACTGGAGCATTTGGATGCACCTCAATATTATTTTCATGAGTTCCTTATCAGGCGGTTCCAAAGCCAGCCATTCTTCCAATAGGAAGTCTAGATCTACCTTCAGCTTATTTTTTCAGCTACTTTTTCTTATTTCTGGACATATATTGTAATTTTCTGTTACTTTTTGGCTATTTTCAATAATTAGATGTGTTTTCAATAATTAGATGAATATCTGGTAGCGCAGTGGTTACGAATCGAGCTGCGAACCTTAAGGTCAGCGGTTCGAAACTACCAGCCGCTCCATGGGAGAAAGATGAGGCTTTCTACTCCCGTAAGGATTTACACCCTTGGAAACCCTGTACAGGGTCGCTATGGGTCGGAACCGACTCGACGGCACTTAACAACAACAACAACAAATTTTCTGATTGCCTTCAGGTAGACGTGATTTAGAGATGGGCTTCCCTTTTCACCCTTCAGGTAGACGTGATTTAGAGATGGGCTTCCCTTTTCACATCTCTTATTACTTAACTCAGAGTAATTTTAGCAAGTATTGGCTAACTACACTGAGCTGATGAATAACAGATGGTATTGGCTCTTGCCTGGATGTTGAGGTTTTATAGGGTGTATTTGTACGGTGACTATATATAAATGCAATAGCTATCTCTTCCTGGGTAGCATAGGGAGAAAAAGAGCCCAACACCAAGGTAAAAGGGGGACTAAAAAATAAAAACAAAAGCACACCACACACACAAAAAGCAGATTGGATACTAAAGTGTATAATCACCACACACACAAAAAAAGTAGCTAAATATGAATAAGACTAATGGCTCTTTTTTTAGCTTCTTAACTTCAAGTATGCCTGAGAAATTTCAAGATGTTAGTTTGCACCTTATGAGGTAATTCAACATTTAGTGTTAGACTTTTCTATTTTCCTTTCTCATCTCTCCTCAATCTTTTCAGGTGTTTCTCCATGGGCTGTCAAAAGAACCAATAGATCTTTTTTGGAAGAAGTGCAGCCAGAGTGCTCCTTAGAGGCCAGGATATCCAAACTTTGTCTCTCATACTTCAGACATATTGTCAGGAGAGAGTAGTCGCTGTACAAGAATATCATGTTTGCAAAGAAAAGCATAAAAAAAAAAAAGAAAGAAAGAAAGAAACCAGCAGCACCACAAAAAACAAACAGCAAAATTATAGCAATTAATTCACACCTATTGATAATTACACTGGATTTCAAAGGATTAAATGCAACAGTCAAGAAACAAAGAAAAGCAGAATGAATAAGAAAACAGGATTCTTCAATATACTGTTTACAAGAGACACACTTAACACACAAAGACAAAAATAAATTAAAAATTAAAAGATGAAAAAAAAAAATACCAATCTAATTGGCAAAAAATAATGTCAGGAGTAGCAATATTCATCTCAGATAAAAATAAACCTTAAGGCAAAAACCAACATACAAGAAAAGGAAATATTATCTCATGGTTAAAAGGTCAATTGAACAAGAGGACATAAACATAATCAATACCTATTTTCCCAATGAATTAGACCCAAAATACATAAAGCAAACCCTAATAGAATTGAAGAAAGAAATAGACAACTCTACAACAATAGTTTGCAATACACCACTTTCTAAAAAACAACAGAGCAACCAGAAAGAATCTCTACAAAGACACAGAGAAACTAAACAAAACAATCAACAAACTTGATCTCATATATCTGTACGGAGCATTTAACCAAATAACAGCATAATCCAATTCATTTCCAGTACAACATAAACATTCTTGAAAATAGACCATGTGTTAGGCCACAAAGCAAGTCTCAATACATTTAAAAACATCAGAACACTACAAAGCCTCTTCTCAGATCTGGTTTAAAATTAGAAATCAACAATAGGAAGACCAAGGAAATAAAATTACGTACATGGAAACAGAATAACACACTGTTTAAAAGCTTTTGAAGAGTAGAACAAATATAAAGTGAAATTTAAAAATTCCTAGAAACAAATGATCATGAAAATACAACATACCAAAACCTTTTTGACACATTAAAAGCAGTGGTTAAATGACCATTGATTACAATAAATGCACACATTCAAAAAGAAAAGGGAAGCAAAATCAACACATTAACACAATATCCCAAACAATTAGAAAAAGACCAGCAAAGTAAAGATACAACTACCAGAGGAAAATAAATAATAAAGATTATAGCAGAAATAAATGACATAAAAACAGAAAAAATATAGAAAAAATAAACAAAACACAAAGCTAGTTCTATGAAAAGATTAATAAAATTTGAAAAACATGGGCAAATCTAACAAAACAAAAGAGGGAGAAGATATAAACACAGCACATAAGAAACCACATGGGTGACATAACAACCAAACAAAAGGAAATTAAAAAAATAATAACAGAATACTATGAAGAGTTGTACTCCAACAAATTTGAAAATCTAGCAGAAATTAAAACATTTCTAGAAAATCATGTACTACCTAAATTTACACAGAATGAAGTAGAAAACTTGAACAGATCTATCACAAAAGAAGAAATAGATCAGTTCATCAAAAAGCAAGTTCAGACTCATATGACTTTTACAAACATTCAAGAAAAGAGGTGACACCAATTCTCACAAAATATTCCAGAATGTATAAAAATATGGAAAGCTTCCTAATATATTTCATGAAGCAATCCTCATACCAAAACCAGGGAAGGGCATCACTAAAAAAGAAAATTATAGACCTATATCCCTCATGAAAATAGATGCAAAAATTTTCAACAAACCTTAACCAATAGAATTGAACAAAATATCAAAAAAATAATACATCATGACCAAGTGAGATTCATATCAAGGATGCAAGGATGTTCAGTATTAGAAAAACAATCAATGTAATTTCACCACATATATAAAAAAGGAGAAAATATACATGATTATATCAATTGATACAGAAAGGGCAATTGGCAAAATCAAACATCCAGTCTGACTAAAAAAACACTCAACAAAGTAGGAATTGAAGGGGAATTCCTCAACATATTTAAAAGCATAAATACAAAACAACAACCAACACCACTCTCACTGGAGAGAAATTGAAAGCATTCCCATTACAAACAGGAGAGAGAAAAGGATGCCCTTTATCACCACTACTATTCAATATTGTTTTGGAAGTCTTAGCCAGAGCAATAAGGCCAGAAAAGGAAATTAAAGGCAATCAAATTTGCAAAGAAGAAGTAAAAATCTCTCTATTTGCAGATTATATGATCCTATAAATAGAAAATCACAAACACTTAGTGTCGGGGACCCGCCTCGACATTGGGGTTCAGTTCACGAGGGGAGGATACCGGACGGCGACTCAAGAATACACAGAAAGAGACAAAGGAGACAAAGAGAGAGACAAAGAGGCACCCCAAA
>NW_006408747.1:2986443-2988378 GCF_000296735.1 Chrysochloris asiatica | reverse complement strand
TGTATTAATTTAATATATATACCTGAATTATTAATGTGAAAGCAATTTGCCATTAACTGCCAGTGGCCTCATTTGTTACACTCGGCCCTAGAGGGCCTCGAACCTCTGACTAGTCTTACATGGTCTGCAACAACTTAGCAAAAAACAAAACTACTGGAACTCATTAGCAAATTCAGCAAAGTGGCAGGGTACAAGATCAACATACAAAAATCAGTTGGATTCCTATATTCTAATACAGCTTTGAAGTGGAAATTAGGAAAACAATATATCATTTGCAATAGCAACAGGGAGGATGAAATATTTAGGAAGAAATCTAACCAGAGAAGCAAAGGACCTATACATAGAAAACTACAAAATACTACTAACTGAAACCAAAAGGGATTTACAAAAAGGAAGACTATAACATGAATAGGAAGACTTAACTTAGTATTAGTACAATAAAAGACACTTAGAACAATGGAATACAATTGAGAGCCCAGAACAGAAGTAAATGTATCTACATACAGTCAACTGGTGTTTATCCAAGAGCCAAAATGCATTAAATAGAGAAGTGATAGTCTCTTCAATAAATGGTGCACTCAAAACTTGAAGTCAATTTGCAAAAGAATGAAACAAGACCATATGGATTAAAGATCTAAATGTAAATCCCAAAACTATAAAGATCATCAATTTAAAAATAGGGACAAACATGCACACACAGATGACTAAACATTGCAAAACCACACAAACAATAGAGGATAAAATAGATGACAGAGACATACTAAAAAATTATAAATTTATGTGCATCAACAGATTTCACCAAAAGAGTAAAAAGGGAGCCCACAATCTAGGAAAAGAATTTGCAATGACTTGCAAAATTTGCAAGGGACTAATCTCTAAAATTTGTAGGAAATTACAGCACTTCTAGAAGAAAACGACAAATAACCCAATTAAAAAATGGGCACAAAACTTGAACAGACACTTCACCAAGGAAAACATTAAGGCAGCCAACAAACATAAGAGGAAATGTTCAGGATCATTAGCCATTGGTGTTGTTGTTGCTATTAAGCACTGTTGAGTTGGTTCCAACTCATAGCGACCCTATGTAGGGTTTCCAAGGAATGGATAGTGTGTTTGAACTGCCAGCCTTGCAGTTCAAACCAAACTTGCAGTCCAGTGCATTACTCCATTGTTGTGTTGTTGTGAAATGCCATCAAGTCGATTCCAAACCATAGCGACTCTGTATAGGGTGTCCGAGGAGCAGCTGGTGAGCTTGAACCTCCGACATTGAAGTTCAAACGGCTTTGCAGTCTGACACATTACCCCACTGTTATTTAAAAAGGTTCTGTGCATCAGATTTGCCCAATGCAATATGTGGTCTGGTCTCTTGACTAATGCTTCAGCACGTGTTGATAGTTAGTCCAAGAAGAATGAAGTCCTTAAGGACTTCAATCTTTTCTCCGTTGATAAGAATATTGTTTATTGGTCTAGTGGTGAGGATTTTTGATTTCCTGACATTGAGATGCAATCCATACCTAAGACTGTGCTCTTTGATCAGTCATTCACAAAAGGACAAATAAGACCACTATTGTAAAAACTTAAGAATAGATTTCCATACTAAAAGGATAATTCTTTGAGTGTTACCAGGGGCGAGACAAAGGGGACAGTAACTCACAGGTAAGAGGATATTGTTGTTATTACTAGGTGCCATTGAGTCGGTACTGACCCATAGTGACCTATGCACAGCAGAATGAAACACTGCTCGATCCTTGGCCAACCTCACTACTGTTGCCACGCTTGAGTCCATCGATGCTGCCACTTGGCCAATCCATCTCTTTGGGCATATTCCTCTTTGTCTCTGACCCTCCACCTTACCAAACATGATATCCTTCTCCAGTGACTGGTCCCTCCTGACAATATGTCCCAAGTATGAGAGACGAAGTTTGGCCATCTTGG
>NW_006408747.1:2981001-2986265 GCF_000296735.1 Chrysochloris asiatica | reverse complement strand
CAAGCTGAAATCTTTGCTCTTCAGCACTTTAAAAGGTCTTGTGCAGCAGATTTGCCTAATGTTATACTTCATTTCATTTCTTGACTGCTGTTTCCATGAATGTTGATAGTTGATCGAAGAAGAATGAAGTCCTTGACAACTTCAATCTTTTCTCCATTGATAAGAATGTTGTTTATTGGTCCAGTGGTGAGCATATGATAACTTGGGGGACATGGATGACAATAATAGGAGGCAGAGAGCAATGTACAAGATGGGGGGGGTAGAAGAGCATGAAAGATAGGGAAATACTATGTGTACATGTGCTAAATGGAATAGAGGAAAACTGTGACCTTGGCACATCCTTAGAATAGCAAAGCTCTATGGCATAGGGATCAAGACATAAGCTGAAGGGGTAAAGGAGATGAAATAATGTTAAAACATTTGATTTTTCACTGGATATTTGGTTCCTCTGCCTACTAGTATAATATAGACATAAAAGTAGGATAGAAAGGATAACTGGGGAATATGACCACAGAAAGCTTGTAAGCCCATCTTCAACCTATAATGGATTGGATTGTCTAAAAGGGGTTTAGACTGCACCTAGGAAAAGCGGATTCTTGTTAAGTCTTGGTGGAGTATGGAGTCTTAGGTTGAATCCTGAGCCCCATCCAGAATCTTCAGTGGTCAGCATTCCCATTTGAGAAGACATGCAGATCAACTTAGAACAGCTAGAGGAACAGAAGACACCTGTTAAAATAAAAACCAACCAGAGGAGAAGAAGAAAAAAAAAAAAAAAAAAACACACACACACAGACTGTTTGGCAATTTGCCCCTGAGACTTCAAGGGAAGAAAAGCCAATCCATCAGGGTAAACTCCTGTCTAAGACTGAAACTCAAAGGGAACACACGAACGGTCCTGTACAATTAATGACAACCATCCTGGTTGGCTTATGAGTGGGAGGGGAGTAGGGTAAATTGCATCAAAGAAGATATGGGCTGAGATTTGCCATATTCCATTGATGCCAATGACATTGGAATGACAGCAAGAAAAGCATGGGCTGATGGATTTGAAATTCAAGGTGATATGAGAACTCCCAAAGGAGCTCTGGTAGCTTAATGGTTACGAATTGGACTGAGAACCACAAGGTCAGCAGTATGAAACTAACAGCTGTTCCACCAGAGAAAGATTCACAGCCTCGAAAACCCTGTACAGGGTCGTTATGAGTCGGAACCAACTCCATGACACATAACAACAACATGTGAACTCGCAAGCCCAAAGCCACTGACCTAGTTACTGAGGGATAAACTTAAGAATGAAGCACCCACCAGATCTAAAGAAGGGGGAAGCATGCAACAACTTCCAGATTTGCAGGCAGTACCCATTGGACCTATTGTGATGACTTGCTGACCAGACTTCAACCAGATGAAGAAAAAAGAAGTATTATACAGGGAGCAAGAATAAATTGCTACAACCTGATTATCTGGATTATCTGGGCCCTTGATTATTGATGAAGCTGATCAAAATTCCAACCAACTAGGGAAGGACTTTCCATATCAAGGATAAAGCATGTCTCCTCGGCACACTGGGTTGATAGGGATGGGCAGTGTAGACTTGGCTACCAAAATTGGGGGGGGGGGGATAATAAAGGCATGAAGTGGCTGGCTTATAAGCTTTCATGAGGGACCTTAGTGTCAGAATGCAAGGAGTAAGACAGAAACCTAATTGGGTAATTTCCCTCCTGTCCAAATGGGTCTGGTAACAAGGGGGATAAGACTTTATTATACAATTGTGAGTAGTTGTTTTCAACTCTAATGGCAATTGTCACAATTGTAAATGTAGAAAAGGTGCAACTAAAAGGGGGGACATTTTATCTGTCTCAGGAACAGGAGACCCTAGGATCATCAAGAAGAAAGAACATGAGAGGAGTAAGGGATTCTGACCAGAAAATCAGTGTACCTGTAGACAGGAGGCTGGCTTGCAAAATGTGTTCATTGACTATTTAAACAAATATATATTTCAATGTGGTATGTGTACATTAAAAAAATAATAATTGAGGTGAATATTCTTGTCTAAGAGTACATGGAGGAATCCTATCTCCTCTGTACACAGGTTTGATAGGGATGGGCAACTTAGATATTGTCTATCTAAAATGGGAAGGGCACTATAAAGGCATAAAGTGATTGGCTTACAAGTTTTCAAGAGGGAGTTTAGTTTCAGAGTGTGTGGGGGAAGGTAGAATCCTCACTGAATAGTTTTTGCCTTGTCTAGATGAGTCTGGTAAAAGGAGATGGGGATAAGATACTTATGATTTAATTGTGAGTGATTGTTATCATGATGAATTCCAGTTGTCACAACTGTAAAGGTAGAAGTTTTGTAACATAAGAGGGCAGGGGGAGTAGTTAATCTTACATTACAGGAACAAAGGATCCTGGGACCATCAAGAGAGAAGAAAGAGCAGGAGCAGAATGTGGTACCCTATCCAGAAAAGAAACGACACCAGAGATGAAGGCAGATATGATGGCATGTAGACATAGAGCAGCTGAGGACTATAGATTCATGGAAAGAGAAAGGTTGTGTGCTCGTGGCCAGGAGAAGGGTTGCAGAATGTGTTCTTTCATTGTTTAAATTATATATATATATATTCCTGAGTGTTTTTGTGCACATCCAAAACAAACAAAACAGTGGAAATAGAAGCAAATACTGTTGAATGATGGTTAAATGGAGGGGATTGTAGTCATTGCAATGAAAAAAAAAATTATAGGATGAGTGTAAAAAAGTGAAAAAAAAAGAATGGGGTTAGGACCTAGAAAATAAAAGATCAAGCCATTTCCTTACTTTAAAAACAATAAGTGTGCCTGGAGGGTATTGTAATCATTATAATGATTTGCTGAATGTAAAACTGGTGATCTGTCCTGTAAGCTTTCACACAATACAAAAATAAATGCTCTTTTAAAAAAGTAAAACCAATAAAATATACATATGTATATATATATAAAGAGGAGGTTATTATCTTACAATTGTAGGGTCCTAGGTCCTCAGTGAAAGAAACATCAAGAGTCCCTTTGGTGTGTCCATTATATTGGGTTCAGGCCACACTCCCAAGGCAGTGTCCCTTTAATTGACTGGCTGCTTATATCCTCTAATCAGATTTAACTATGCATGTACCAGGTTTCTTCACCATGGGAATAATCACATGCCAAATGTTAAACCTCTGGAAATCCTGGCCTAGTTGAGTTGACACAAAACCCTAATCTCTACAACCCTGGTGCACACCTTTCCAGATTATAAGTCATTCAGTATACCTTTGTTCTGTTCCAACAAGTACCTCTTGGTCTATGTACAGCATAAACCTGAAAAGCCAAATGAAATGCTCTGGAAAACCATTTTTTGCAATGTTATCTATAGGTTTGTCATGATCCACACAATCAAAAGATTTGCATAGTAAATAAAGCACAATTAAACATCAAATAATAATAATAAGCTTAAGAAAATATTTGCATACTAAAATAATAGTTATTTGTGGGTTACCAGGGGAAAGAGGGAGAGGACAGTAACTCACAGGTTAGGGGAGAGACGGGTAATAGGGTAGCTGGGAAGGTAATAAAAAGGAGGGGGAGGACAATGAACAAGAAGGGGGAGATTGACGCAAGGGGATGATTGGGGAAGACTTAGGGATGTTTGCATGGGATAAATGGGAAAATAGTCATGTATACTTAACATTGAAACAACAGGGCTCTGTGATACAAAGATTGAAACTTTGTTTGAATATGTAAAGTGGGGAAATAATGTTAAGGTATTTGACTCTCCTGTGGATATTGGTTTCCCCTGCCTACTAACTATTGTAATATCAGCATTTAAGTGGGATATAAAGTAATATTTGGAAATATAATTACAGAAAATTTATAAACCTATCTTCATCCTACAACTGATTGGATTATTTAAAAGTGTACTAGAATGTGCTCAGAGAAAAAAGGTTCTCTGTTAAGCCTTTGTGAAGAATGGGGCCTTAAGTGGAATTCTGAGCCCTACCCAGAACCTCAGAGGTGCACCATTCCCAATGAAAAGACATGCAGACCAACACTGAACAACTGAGGAACAGAAGCTACTTCTTGAAAGACACGTGGGGGTAGAGGGCAGCAGACTGTTTGGCTGTAACAATATCAAGCAAACTGCCTGGGAGCCATCAAGGGAAGAAAAGTTAGCCCATTGAGTAAACCCCTTTCTAAGACTGAAACCAAAAAGGAACACATGAATAGTCTTGTAGGCTCTCACTGGTGACCATGCTGGTCAACTGGTAAGTAGAACGGGTAAATGCAGCAATGAAGTCATGGGCTGAGTTTGGCATTTTTTATCATCTTGAAAGTATTTTGCAGTACAATTTGAAGTGGCCATAGTTATCTTTGATATGACAAATTTTGATGGATATCTCTTGTCAAAAGTGTTTTCAAATGTTATTGCTTTCCGTTTTCAAAAAGTAATGAGTGCTACTGTACTAAAGCATCCCATAGCTAGATAGTTTTAAAGAAAAACAATTTATTTTCTCAGGGTTCTAAAGGCTTGTTGTTGTTAGGTGTTTTTAGCATCCCATGTCCAATAGAAAAAAATAATGCCTGGTCCTGTGCCACCCTCACAATCATTACTAGATCAGAGTCCATTTTTTAAGCCATTGTGTCAAGTCATCTCATTGAGTATTTCTCTTTTTCACTGACCTTCCAATTTACCAAGCACAATATTCTCTTCCAACAGCTAGTCGTTCCTGATCACAGAATACTTCTAATGAGCAATCTGGCTATACTTTCACTATGGCAAATTTGTTTGTTCTTCTTATAGTTCATAATGCAAGGGTGAGTTAAAATTATCTGCACTCCAGTTATATTAAAACATACATCCACATCCATGGCTGATGACAACATTAAGCATGCATGGAAAATGACTGTCAAATAAATAAGTGACAATGGATTATGTGGAAAATTATTCACAAATTAGCCATGGCGCTGCTGATAATCCACAACAGACTTGATTTTCAAAAATTTTGTGGTAGATGGTTGCAGAAACAACTCACAAAAGAGCATAATATAAGCCTTTGGATACCTTCAAACAAAATTTGTACTGCTACTCAAAGGAAGATAAAACTTTCTTTAAAAACAATATTACTGGTGATGAGGCATGAATTCTTCATTACAAGCCTGAGAGTTAATGACATTGTATGGGATGTCAACATCCTCAAATGCCGACAAAGAAATAGTTCAAAAGTCAACAAAAAAAGTTCAGGAGTTCATTCTTC
>NW_006408747.1:2966939-2980230 GCF_000296735.1 Chrysochloris asiatica | reverse complement strand
ACTGGTTTTATTTCTTTAGAAAATTCAACCATTCAACCTGAGACATGTGGTACCAAGAAAGTGAGGTCTAAGAAAACTAAAATTACAAGGATGAATTTTGTATATTGATACTCAAATCTGACTTACTTAAATTTTAAAGGCACTGATATAGGTTCAAGGCATATATGACCTCCACTACATAGATACTGGCCTTTACCTGATATTGAGTTTGTTTCTCTTTTCCCCTTGTGAAGACAAAGGAAGTTACATAGGGTCCCCCTTGGTGTAAGCAGTTATGATCAGAAGCAGGATTCGTTGCAATATTTCCAGACTCATGTAAGAGAAAGTATGAAGGAGGATGGTAAATGAAACTTTTGATTTTTAGACGGTTAGTTTGGATTTTGTTACCTACAGTGGCTAAAAGGAATGTAATAAATAAAATGCTTAAGCTGAGGGTTGAAAAGCAGCTTCTGGATCTGCCTAAGGCAGATGTCAAGGTGATTAAACAGGATGGCTGAAAGGGGCCAGGGCCTACTGTATCCATGATGCCAGAAGCCCAAATCCATACACATATGAATGGGGTTAGTCTAAGCGTAGAGGAGAAAAGATGGAAAGTGAGTGTTTTTAAAAGATTTATGCATTTGACTGACTTATGGATTTTGGTTTCTCCTGCCTATTATTGCCAAATAGACATTTATTCTGGATATGGATTTGCATTCCCTGCATGAAATTCTTCTGCCAGAACGATCATCCATTGTCTCATAGAATGTCATGGTTTGCTACACAGCATCACCTTGGATGAAGGGACCCACTTCACAGGAAATGAAGTGTGACAGAGGGTCCATGCTCATGTAGTTTGCTGGTCTCACTGTGTTTCTCATCATCCTAGCTTTATTGAATGATGGAATGACCTTCTACAGGCACATTTACTGTGCCAGCTAGGTGGGAATACTTTGCAGGGCCGGGGTAATGTTCTCCAGGAGTCTGTGTATGCTGTAAACTAACATCCACTCTATGGTGCTTTTCTTCAATGCCAAGATCCATGGGTCCAGGAACCAAGTGGTAGAAATGAAAATAGAGCCACTCACTATTACTCCTAGTTACCCACTTGAAAAATGTTTCCTTCCTCTCCCTGCAGCACTATGCTCCTTCAGTCTGGATATTTTAGTTCCAAAAGAAATATTCCCACCTGGAGATACAGCACTGATTCCATTGAACTGGAAGTTAAGAATGACCCTGGTCACTTTGCACTCCTTTTTCCTCTAGATCAACAAGTAAAGGGAGTTACTATATTTGGTGATGTTATTGATCCTGATAACAAGAGGAAATTGGCTTGACAGTACATAATGGAGATAAAGAAAACTATGTGTGACATCCAAGAGATTCATTAGGATGTCTTTTAGTACTACCATGTCTTGTGATTAAAGTCAGTGATAAATTACAGCAACTCAATTCAAACATGAAGACTAATAGCCTACACCCTTCAGGAATGAAGGCTTGGGTAATATCACCAGGCAAAGAACCACAACCAGCTGACGTTCTTGCTGATGGAAACGTTAATATGGAATGGATAGATGAAGAAGGTAATTCTAAATACCAGATATGGCCATGTGACCAGTTGTATGTGTGCATCAAATATTTTTGCTTTGTTAATTAGTGAAATATATAAGATGTTAATCTAGCCAGTGCATTTACAGTTGTACATGTTTCACTTACATTAGGTGTAAGTATAACTACATTTTTCTTTATTTAAAGATTATGCATATAGTTTATAGGTGTAAAGCTGACAAAAGGTGAAGCATAATAGTTGGGGTTTTGTGTCAACTTGGTTGAGTTGGTTTGGTAGTTGAGACATTCCCATGGTGATGAAAGACAATACAGGCATACTTAATTCTATGATGAGTGGTCATGAGCAGCCAATCAATTCAAACGATGTTTGAATGGGAGTGTGGCCTGCTCTGAATATAATGGACATGCACAAAAGGTTCTCTCTCTATCTCTCTCTTTGGCTGGGGACCTTGGATTCTACAATTGTAGGCTATTTCCTTGATAAAAAATTCTCTTCTTATTTATACATATGTGTGTGTTTCACTGGTTTGTTTCTTTACAAAAAATAACCTAAGATGTGTTCTTTCTATTTCTTCCATCTTCTTTTGCTGGGTTCTGAATCATTTACTATTGTATCCATAGAATCCTTCCATATAGCAACTTGAGGCTTGAATTTTTTCTTCAACTCTTTCAGACTGAGAAATGCTGACCATGTTGTTCTACTTTGATTTTCTAACTATGAAACCTTTTATATTTCAATATATTGTTTGTCTTCTAGATCACTTCTGAAATATTTTGTTTAGCTCTTTCCCTTCATCAGTTATCATTTAATTTTAGTTACTCTGCACTTATCAAGTTTCAGTCTCTTCTGATATCCATTTCATCTTTATAGTCTTCAGTTATTATTATTATGCTATTATATTATGCTCAGTGCATCAAATCTGTTGTTGAGATGGTCTCTAAATTTAGCCATAATGTATTTGAGGTTGTGCCTTGGATCTTGGATTTGTTTTAAGTTTTTTTCTTCTTTTACTTAAACATGCACAGAAGTAGTTGGTGGACTTTTATTTAGTTAGCCCCTGGCTTTGCCCTGACTGATCGATGGACCTTCTGCATTGTATCTTTCCTCAGATATATTTGATATGATTTCTGTTTAAACTATCTGCTGAAAACTGTGTACATGATCATCATTTGCTTTGTTTGAGTTTGTTGTACTGTGGGGGTTTGCATGTTGCTATGTAGTTTAGTGGTTACGAATCGGGCTGCAAACCACAAGGTCAGGAGTTCAAAACTACCAGCTGTTCCATGGGAGAAAGATGAGGCTTTCTGCTCCCGTAAAGATTTACAGCCTCGGAAACCCTGTACAGGGTTGCTATGAGTCGGAACTGACTCCTCGGCACATAACAACAACAACAATGATACTCTAAACTATGTGACCAGTATCTTAAATACCAGTAGAGTCACCTTTGATGGACAGGATGCAGTGGAACCTTTAAGTCTGTGAAAAAGGCCAAACATTCTGCTTCTCAAAATTAGCCAATGATACCCTGTGGACAATAATGGCATGCTATCCAATACTATGCTGGAACAAGACAGAATAGACTCTAAATAAGACTGGAGAAAAGCTACCTCCTCAAAGTAGAGGAGATCTTAATGATGTGGATATAATCAAGTCATCTGGAACTTCACTTGCTGATGTTGACTGAATAAAAATGAGAAACAATGGTTATAAACACTCATTAATAATCAGAACATGTAAAGGACAAGCGAAGAATCAAGGAAAATGAGAAGTTTTCAAAAATGAAATTGATGACTGATATCCTAGGCATTAGTGAGCTGAAATGGACTGGTATTAACCATTTTGAATTAGACAATCATAAGGTTTACTAAGTTGAGAGTGACAAAATGAAGAATAGCATTCTATTCATTATCAAGAAGAGCATTTCTAGATCCACCCTGAAGCACAGTGCTGACAGTATTTGGCTATTTCCATACTGAACAGCAAAGTCAGTTTAAACCCCAAGGTTGGTCATTCAAACTCATCAGCCACTCCTCCTAAACCCTATACAGGGTTACTATGGTTAGGAACCGACTTGACCGCACTTAACAACAACAACAACATATGTCTCTAAGGACTATTACTCAAATCTATACATTAACAATCAATTCCAAAGATTGAGAAACTGGATATTTTCATGAGCTGATGCAGTTAGGGGTTGATCAAATGTGCAATCAAAATGCATTGATAATTATTGATGATTGTTATGTGAAAGTAGGAAATAAATTTAAAAAAAAAGAAGAAGAAGAAATAGTTGGAAAATGTGATAAAAATAACATTGGAAATCACATACTAGAATTCTGCTGGACTAATAATGTAATCCATAGACTAAAAATTCAAATCCAGTGCATTGTTTGTATGGAAGGGCTATACTCTCTGGCTAGGAGTCTGAGTCAGGGTATAAAGTCCAGGGGAGGTTCCTTTCTTCTCTCTTTTAGATTCTGACGGTCACTAGCATTTGAAATTCTTTGATTGTAGATGAATCTTCACATACTGCCTTATCTCTACTTGTTTTGGGGCCTATTCCTTAAGTAGCCCTTATCTGGTTAGATCCCTTTTAGGCTTTTCCTTTGTAAGTTGACTTTGATGTTATTCAAATACTTTAAAACATTTTTTTTTTTCATTTTTATTACTGTCAGTATCTTTATAAATTAAATTTGAACTCCTGCATGTGAACATCTGAGAATGATAACATGAGCAAATCACATGATGCAATGTTGTTTGTAGTACATATTACTAATGATAAAATGTATAAAAATGACAACAACAAAAACAGATGGCTTATATTTATAAAAGTACAGTTTATTATGCATTGAAAATGTCATAAATAGGGAACTATCTGTACTCTATTTTTGAGAGATCAGTCAGAAGGGATTAGGTTTAGAACAAGCCCTACACTGGTATGACCTCATTAATACAGCAAAAGAAAATTTCAATTTCTAAATGTCATATTCACAGGTACAGGGGTTAGAACTTCAACATATATTTCAGGAGGTAAAAATTCAACCCATAATAGGAAGAGACAGAAAGTAGACAAAAATAAACATTGAACATGATAGAATGCCAGAGGATGCTAAGAGCTCTTGGTAAAATGAAAGAAGGAAAATACACAGAAACTGTGTTCTGTTTTAAATTCAATTCTGAAAGCCTATTTAGAAAAGTATTATTGGAGAAGATTCCTGTAGTAGATGCTCATGATAAATGAAGCCAGATTAATGTCTATGGGAATAAAGTTACTGGTAGAAATAATCAGTATAAAGGCTCTTAGTTAGTAGCAGGCTTGAACTGTTAGAAAAGGAAGGAGAGGACAAGTAAGAAAATAAACAAGAGGGGATTTCACAAAGTTTGAGAAAATCTTCCATTGTCTTCCAATTTCATTTTCCACAAACATTTTGAAGCTCCCTTGTATAACATAAATGGAATGGTCACTGGGATAAGTGATACGAGATAGTTGGCACCAGATCATAATACAGTAAAGGCCATCATAGTAATTTTATTTTTCTCTAAAATGAGATGTCATGGAAGATTTTGAACAGAGAACCAATTCACTTTACTTATTTTTTTGGCTGCTGTGTGGAATACCAACTGCATAAGAGAAAGGGCAAAAACTGCATAAAAATTATGGAAATGTTGACAGAGAAGGTAGCAGTAGAGTAGGTAAGATATACCCACATTCTTTTTATATTTTGAAAAGATGACCATAAAAAGTAACTACAGGTGTACTATTGTCTAATGATGGTATTTTAAACCAGATTCTAAATTCCCTAGTGATTAGGAATTTTGTTTTATTCATTTCTCAGACTTCAATGTCTAGTATAATGCCTGTCACAAAATAAAGATTAAGAGTATTTGATGGATGAATGAGTAATTAAATATATGATATGAATTAGAATTAGTCAACAAACTCTTTGATGGAAAGGCTATATTTGTTTGACTTCCCATTCTAGTGTCTAGCAAAATGCCTGGTATAAACCAGACATCAAAGCAAAATTGATGAATATATGGTAAATGACATTCCTACTGAGAATAGAATACACTATTCAGTCAACATATATATTCTAGTCCTCTTGATAATTCTATTTCCTATTCATTTCTCATTATGCATTCACTAATAAATGATTGGGTAGTCATACTCTTACCAGTTTCTTGTGGATACTAATTCAGGTTTATACAGCTTAAGAAAATAAGTAATTCCCCTTCGTGGATCATGAAAAATTTAAAGTAATACTTTAATTCCAAAAGTCTAAGGAACAGATTCACTGTTTACCAATTTAACTTTCATAAGGTAATACAAGTAATAATTTATAATATAGGAGTCCTGATGTGACACTGTGTTTAATGCACTGGACTACAAGCTTGGTTTGAACTGTAAATTCGGCAGTTCAAACTAACCAGTCACTCCTTGGAAACCTTATGTAGAGTCACTATGGATAGGAACAAACTTGACAACATTTAACAACAACAACAATATAATCTCATGAATTGAATAAAAAGTGGTTTCCCCTAACTTTCTAATAAGTAGTTTAAACTCTTAAAATTTGAATTTAAAGTTATATTTTATTTAATATCATTATCACTTATTTTTCCTTTTAGCCATCATATAAAACCAAATAATGATACAAATATAACTACCTTTTGATTTAGTGTGCAAATTAGCTTTGCCCTAACTGAATGATAATAAAAAGTCTTCCATGGTGAGTTCACATCTTTAGTGTTTCTTATTATAAAAATTACCACTAAATGAATCAACTGTAATTTCTTTTAAGATTTATCATTATGTACCCTGAAGATTTTCTTTTCTTTTCTTTTTTTTGGTAACTGTGTTCCTCTGGTCCCTGATTCCTATTAATATTCAACATGAAGTATGATATCTTTAAATGCCAATAAATGTCCCAGTTCATCCATAATTCATAAATCCCTTTTTAACACATAATCCGTAGGTATTGGCATTGCCCCTTGACTCTGGAATTAAAATCAGTACAGTAGAAAGCAGCATTGGAAAATGACTGTCAATTTCTGAAATCTTATAGAAAAATTAGCTGGTTTCATGAAGTTCATATTAGCTCTATGTCAAGGAGGAAAAGCTATTAGAGGCACATCAGGGATCCAAATTTCATTTTATTTATTTTACTTACATTTTAAAAACACTTGACAAGGTAGAGCTATTAAGAAATACGGCATGATTTACAAGACGGGTTGTTGAATCTTAAGAAGGCACTAGTCTCAACCATGACAAATGTCATTCTCAAAAGTGAATTTTAAAAATAGTTACAGCTGCCAGTCAAAAAATATGGCTGTGTTCATAGAAATATGATTATATTTCAAAGTGGAAAAATAATGTATGTGTGAAAAATTATGCCTTTCTTAAATTAATCAAAGAACAGTTCTAAAGATAACAGAGAAATATCATCTTAAGGGATGATATTGTCATTAAACATTTAATTTCCCTAATAATGAATGCAGCTTTGTTGCCATATAGAGAAAAGTATTTGATTTATATAGCTGTTTCAGCCAATTTAATCATTTGTATTCCATATTACACAATGGAATATTAAACACAGTAATCTACATTTCAAAAGCATAATATAGTATATTCTATGAGGTATGTTGGTAAACATAATTATGTAAGTGGTATAAATAGATGTAGAATTGATATTTTTTCTAAAATTTTAACCTCACATTCCTTAAAATGATCACTATCTTTATTCCAAACAAGAATTATATGAGGGGGCTTCAAAAAGTTTCTGGAAATATTCTATTATCTTTTCTATTTTTCCTTGAACTTTTTGAAGTACAAACATATCTAATAAAATGTTTTGGTTTCTCATTGACTCTTATTTTTTTATTTTTTTTTTTAGTTTTATTGTGAATTACGTGATAGTTTACATGGAAGAGCATTGGTTTTACACTCATCCTATCCTATTTTGTTTCATTGCAATGATTATAATCTCCTCCATGTATCATCATTCAACAGTATTTGCTTCTGTTCTCTTTGTGGTTTTTTTTTTTTTTTTAATGTACACAAAAACACTCTGGAATGTATAACCATTTAAACAACCAAAGGGCACATTCTGCAAGCCTGCTTCCTGACTGCCAGTACACACCCTTTATCTTTTCATGAGTCCTCTATCTCTCCATCTCTGGTGTCGCTGCTGCTCTGGTTAGGGTACCATATTATGCTCATTATCTTCTGCCTTGATGATCCTAGGGTCCTCTATTCCTGGACTGTAAGATTAAATACTCCCCCCTTTTTGTTACAAAACTTCTACCTTTACAGTTTTGATCATTACAATTAGCCATGATAACAATCACTCACTACTGAATTCATAAGAATCTTATCCCCATCTCCTTTCACCAGACCTGTTTATAGAAGATGAAAACTATTCAGTGGGGTTTCTACCTTCCCCCACATACTCTGAAATTAAACAAACTCTTGAAAATTTGTAAGCCAGTCAATCTGTGCCTTTATTGCACCCCCACATCCCCTCATTTTAGGTAGCCAAAGCCTAAATTGCCTATCCCTTTCAAATCTGTGTACAGAGGGGATAGGACTGAGCCTTAATATGAAGATTCCTTCACTCTCAGTTGGTATTTTGAGTTACTACATCCATAATATAGGTCAAGTTCCTCAAATTATAGCAGCTTACACTTGTTTCTTTTATCAAAAATTGTTTTTTGTTTTTTATCCTCCTGTAGTCAAGTTCTGATCATTCAGCCATCAAAGTCAAATGGGTACCTTCTGCAAGTTTGGGCATTTTTATGGATCTCACTTCATATCAGCTGGATGCTTCACTCTCAGCTCTAGCCCTCTGTGGCTATGTCATTCATTGTACATGGCTCAGGAGTTCCCAGGTCTCACCACACTTCGAACCAAGCAGCCCTTCCTCTTGTCTCTCTCATCTTCAGGTCAACAGGAGTCTGTGGAACATGGTTGAGCTCAGCTCATTGCTGCCTTTGCTCCACTTCCACTCATCAGTGGATCAACCTGGTCGCCAGCAAATTTACACGCCTGCTTGTATGTTACCTTTGAGTTTCTATCTTGGTGGGGGGTTTGCCTGAGGGACTTGATTGCTTGCCTTGATGGCTCTTAGCAAACAACTTGCTTATTCTTATAGTAGCCAAACAGACTGCCATTTTTGTTTTCACTTTTTTCCTGCTGGTCTTTCTTTCAAGAAGTATTATTTGTTCCTCTAGCTGCTCCAGATTGGTCTTATGATCCTTTCAATTTTGAATGTCTCACCTCAGAAGTTTTTTTGGGGGGCTGAGGATTCCACCTAAGGTCCTGTACACTACAAAGGCTCCATAAGAAGCCTATTTCACTGGGCAAGTTCTAGAACCACGTTTAGGTATTCCAATCAGCTATAGGCTGAAGATGGGATTGCAAGAGTTCTATAATCATGTTTCCTGGCATTCCTTTCTACCTACTCAAGTGTCTATTTTACAATAGTAGATAAGGGAAACCAAGATTCATAAGAAAATCAAGCATCTTAATATTATTTCCCCTCTTTTACCCATTAAGACTATGCCTCAATCTCTGTATCATAGAGCCCTGCTGTTCCAATGTTGAGCATACATCACTATTTACCTCTGTCCCATTTAGCCAATTCAAACCTGCCTAAGTGTTCCCCTATCTATGAAAAACCAACAAAAAATATCAATCACTCTTTCTTACTTACTCTGCTCCAGTCAACTATACCTGTACTTAACATAGTTTTATTTTAGAAGTAGTGTAAGTAAGGAGCTCTGGTAGCTCCTTAAAAAAGATTGATTCAAATTTGTGCTGTAGAAGATACTCAGATTCATACTTGTTGTTGTTGTTAAGTGCCATCAAGTTGGCTCTGACCCATAGTGATCCTGTGTAGGGTTTCCAAGGAGTAGCTGGTGAGCTTGAACTGCTGACTTTGCAGTTCAAACAGCTTTGCAGTTGGTACATTAACCCACAGTACCACACCAGTACTCCCAGATTCATATTTACACAAGTCAAATTCATTCCCAAAAGAGAATCTTTACTCTAGAAGTTCTCTCTGAATGGATCTCATCTGAATCTAAAATGAAATTTGACTTCCTCAGTAAAGAGTAAGCGGCCATTCTATCTAGGGAGGCATGTTCTATAAATTGCTATGTATTTACTGCAAGTAACTTTCTTTACTGGCTATTGCAAAATGTATTGCATTATATTTTGGATTTAAACTCAACATTTTTATTATAAAAAGAATGCAGTAGTTACATAAATTTGGGAAATACAGAAACAAACAAAATGGACAGTGTACAGAATCCTTCTCATTCTAATACAATGACTATGATAAAGTAGTTACTGACATTTTATGTTCTACTTTTCTAAATTTTATTATATAAGGCAGACTTCAAAAACATTTCTGAATATCATAATTTACTATAATATAGGCCATATTATAAACAAAATATTCTCCTCCAAAACCATAACTTAACTACATCAATTTCTCAAGTCTTCACTATTCATTGTCTAACTGTCAAATGGCAGTCCTGATCTGGCTCTGTGGGTTAATGCAATGGACTATCAAGTTGGTTTGAACCACAAGTCAGTGGTTCAAACTCACCAGATGCTTCTTGGAAATCCTATACAGAGTTGCTATGGGTTGGAAATGACTTGATGGCACTTAACAACAACAACAGCTTTCATATGCATATGAAGCTATTAAAAATACCAAGGTTTGGGTCAAGTCCACCTCAAACTGGTGTCTTTGTTCTTGAGCATTCTAAAGAGGTCTTGAGCAGCAGATTTTCCTAACACAATAAGTCATTTTAACTTTAAAACAACTGCTTCTGTCTTTACTAATTATGGTTAAAGAATACAACGCTGGCATACACCTGTCCTGATTTTAAACTATTCAGTGTCCCCTTGTTCTGTCCAAATGACTCCCTCTTGGATTATGTACAAGCTGCTCATAAGCACAACTGAGTGTTTTGGAATATTCATTCTCTGCAATGTTGGCCATAGCTTGTCATGTGTTGGGAGTGATTTGAGCTGAAGGTCTCAGACTTGGGGGAAGTTTAACCAAAGGATTGCAACTGAACAGTTGTAGTCCAGAAAATCTGGCTGATCCCAGGTCAAGTTGCCCCCTGAAGAACTTGCAGGGCTGCCTCCAAGGACAGAGAACTTGCAAGGTTTTTTCCTTGTATGGCCTTCAGTTCAAGTCTGCAAAAGTGTCTCACTGCCCTGTCTTTGTGTCCCTAGCAACTACATTCTTCTGATAAAGTCTGCTTACTGCTTGCATCAGTACACCAAATGTTTTTTGCACTTTTCACTGCCCCCAGCACTCTCCTTTGATATGTGTTTATTATAAAGGTGCTGAATCTAGGTCTGAGTCACAGTATCTCCATCAGAGTGCTATGTCCCACCTGGTTTAACTTTACATATTTCATTTTGTATCTTGTGTCTTCCTGTTTTTTCTAATCTCCCATTGCCCCACTCAGGTTTAATCTCTCCATGTGGTTCATGGAGTAGAGCCAGTTGTCAGACACGACAGTCATGATCCATTCCATCAAAAGCCTTTGCATAGTCAATAAAGCACAAGTAAACATCTTTCTGATACCCTTTTCTTTCAGTCAGGAGCCATATGATATCAGCAATGATTTTCCATGTTCAAAATTCTCATCTGAATATGGCATGAACCACTTGCAGCTGCTTGTCAACATACTGCTATAGTAGTTTTTGAATTAGCTTTAGCAGAATTTTACTTGCATGAGATACCAATGGTATTGACAAGTGATTTCCACATTCGATAGGGCCACTTCTCTTTGGAATGGGCACAAAAATTGATCTCTTCCAATCATTTAGTTAGTTCTATGCCAAATATCTTGGCATAGATGACTGAGTGCCTCCAGTTTTGATTCAGTTTGTTGAAAGATTCCAATTTGCATTCCATCAATTTCCAGAACCTTGTTTGTTGTCAAAGCCTTCACCTTAAACTTCTTACTTCAATATCTTTGGCTCTTAATCATATGCTACCTCTTCAAATAGTTGAACAGCAACTATTTCTTTTTCGAACAGTGACTCTGTACTTTGTGCATTATAAAATATTTTGTTCATAGAGATCATTAATATTTCAAGTCAAAGCTTGAATTTTTTCTTCTGTTCTTTCAACTTGAGAAATGCAAAGTGAGTTCTTTTCTTTTGATTTTCTAACTCCAGGTCTTTGCACATTTCATTATACTATTTGACTTTATCTACGTGAGGTACCCTTTGAAATTTTCCATTCAGCTGCTTTACCTCCTCATTTCTTCATTTGATGTAGCATCTCTATGCTGCAGAGCAAGTTTCAGAGTCTCATCTGACATCCATTAGGTTTTTTACTTTTTTCTTGTCTTCTTAATGAACATTTGCTTTCTTCCTATATGATGTTCTTGATGTCATCCCACAACTCTTCTGTTTTATGGTCATTAGTGTCTAATTCATCAAATTTGTTCTAGAGATGATCTTCAAATTCAGGTGGGGTATGTTCAAGGTTGTAATTTGGCTCTCATGGATTTGTTTTAATTTTCTTCAGCTTTTGTCTGAACTTCCATATTAGCAATTGATAATGGGTTCTACAGTCTGTCCCTGTTCTTGTTTTGGCTGATGATATGGAACATTTTCATCATGTCTTTCTACATATTTAGTTTATTTGATTTCTGTGTATTCCATATGGTAAGGTCCATGTGTATTATCGTCTTTTATGTTATTTAAAAAGGTATTTGAGAACAAATTACATGGCTGATCAGGTGGAGTGCAGTGAGAAGCTCCATCAGCAACAACATAGAATACTGTACCAAGCAGGCTCAGGGGATAATGCCAGAACTCTTAACCACATATAAACCACAAAAAAATTTAGAAGGTTGGAAGGCTTACAACTAGGGGAATTTGTAACAGAAGCAAGAAATCCAGTATTTTCTAATCCAAGATGCTCAGTTCCTCCCAGAGCCACCATCTTGGGTGAGATTGAGTGGAAAAAGGATCAGAGCAGCCACAGACACCTGACAGAACCACAAAGACAAAGGTCTGGACATTCTTTTTTTTTCATATCTTTTCACTGGTCTCTTGCTGTCTGTGCACATTCATTCTGGGGACTAGAGGGTGCCGGAGAGAGTGGACACCCCACCCTCATCCCTGGAGGGTTCTGCAATGTATGCACACAGATCTCCAAATTTAAACAGACAGTTTCCACTTAAAACATAACAACAAAATGGGGAGGGGGGCTACAAAGACAAGAAGTAACTGGCTTACAAGACTTCAAGAGGGAGCCTACGTTGTTTTTATAAAGAAAATAAGGGTAAATTGCCACAATTTGATGAACTTGACCTATACTCATGGAGGTAGTAACTCTAAATACCAATAGAGGTGGGAGGAGTCTTCACATTAATTATCGAGGCTATCCTCTCTGTATACGGGTAGATGGGGATGGGCAACTTAGACATTGGCTACCTAAAATAGGTGGAAGAGGGCTATAAAGGCATGAAGTGACTGGCTTACAAGGTTTCATGATGGGGTTTAGATTAAGAGTTTGTGGGGGAAGAAAGAGTTCCCACTGAATACTTTTCATCATGTTTATCAAGATGGGTCTGGTGAAAAGAGATGGGGATAAGATTTTTATGATTCAATAGTGAGTAATTGTTATCATGACTAATTGCAACTATCACAATTGTACAGGTAGAAGTTTTGTAACAAAAACAGGGGAGTAGTTATTCTTA
>NW_006408747.1:2957532-2961168 GCF_000296735.1 Chrysochloris asiatica | reverse complement strand
TTCGTCTCTCATACTTTGGACATTTTGTCAGAAGGGACCAGTCACTGGAGAATTATATCATGTTTTGTCAAAGAGGAAAATCCCCAACAAGATGAATTGTCCAAGTGGCAGCATCGATGGACTCAAGTGTGGCAACAGTAGTGAGGTTGGCCGAGGATCGGGCAGTGTTTCATTCTGCTGTGCATAACTTGCTGGCACCTAACCACCACAACACCAATTAGGGTCTCATCTTGTGGCATTCTATCTGAGAATATTCTGGTGCTATTCATCATGTTTCAGTATTCAATATTCTGGTGCTATCTGGCAGTATTGTACTGCTATATGTACATTTTTCAGTAGCTGAATATTAAGAAGTAATCTACCTCTGCCTCTTTTTAATCTGCCTTTTTTGAAGCTCAGTTGAAACCTGTTCACCATCGGTGTACCCAGTTGGTATTTAAAATATCAGTGACATAGCTTCCAGAATCATAGCAACATGCAAACCACCACAGTACAACAAACTGACAAACAAGTATTGGACCATTTCAAGTAGTAGCATATAAATATATAAATTGTTGTACAGAGTTTCAATTTTGGAAAATTTAATTCTACTTCCTTCTCTTTTTCACAGATTCACATATTTATCAACATTCCTTCTAATATGACCTACTTAAAATTACAAAATAAATAGCAGTGAATTCTCAATAGTGTTACATTTTGACAGAAGACATTGTAGTAATAATAATGTAAACACAAAACTAAACCAACTGCCATAGAATTGATTCTGAATCCTTACTTGTAGTGACCTCCCAAAGGATTTCACAAGTGGTAATGCTTTCGAGAACAAATTATCTTATCTTTCTTTCAACATAGCTGCTAACTGGTTTAAATTGGTAACTGAAAGGTTAGTTTAGCACTTATCCTATAGAAACACCAAGGACCATTTAATAATATTGTTATTGGTGATGTTGTGTGTAATTGTGGGAGTTTAGCTCATGACAACCCTGTATATGGTTTCCAAGTCTACAAATAAAAGATGTAGACTTGGATCTTTCTCCCACAGAGAAACTGGTGGGCTCAAACCCTTGACTTTGATATTCCCAGTTGAGTGATTATCATACAGGACCCTAGAGCTTCCCTAACAAGAATACTATTGCTATTATTATTGTTATGTGCCCTTTCAACTTCTTTCAACTCACAGGGACCTTGTATAGGGTTTCTAAGGAGTGGCTGGTGCATTTGAACCATCAATTTTGTACTTCAAACTGATCTTTCAGTCCAGTGCTTATTCTTTAGCGCCTATGTTGTTGTTGTTAGGTGCCATTGAGTCGGTTCTGACTCTTAACAACCCTGTAGAGGGGTCTGAGAAGAGGACGGTGAGTTTGTGATTCAAACCAACTTTATAGTCCAATCAATTAACCCTCAGTACCACACCAGGACTCCACAGCCTATTTTAATAAGCCAAATGTTACTAGCCGAATAAAAGGCACAAATAGTTGAAAACTCAGCCCAAATCTACAATAAAATTCAGGATCTGAGCTCAGTTCTGTATTTTTCAAATTGACTGCATGTCACAATGAGACTTATTCTTCAGGAGAAAGAGTCTTATTATCTGTCCTTCTGGAACTAGGCTTGAAGTTACAAAAGTAAATAATGACTTTGTACTTTTCATGAAGCTTCCACAACTCTCCCCCAAAGGCTCCTGATAATGACTTCTTGTCAGAAAGAATAGAGGAAACATTTCTTTTTTTCAGTTCCTCTGGAGGTAGTTTCACATTGATTTCAGAGATATAGTCATCCACCTGGCAAAGTAGTGAAGTGGACACAGAATGCCCACCAATTCTCTGAAGCCAATCAGAAGCTTAAATGACAGTTGTTGTTGTTGTTGTTAACTGCCGTCAAGTTGGTTCCGACCCATAGCGACCCTGTACAGGGTTTCTGAGGGTGTAAATCTTTACGGGAGTAGAAAGCCTTATCTTTTCCCTGCAGAGCGGCTGGTAGTTTCGAACCACTGACCTTAAGGTTCGCAGCCCGATTCGTAACCACACCAATATATACCCTTGTACTTTTGGGATTTTCTAGTAGTACAGTAATATGATTGACTTTATTGCCACATAATTGATATCTATGCTTAATTCACACACACACAAAAAAAAACAAAAAAACAAAACACCCTTAATTTATATCTTAACATTTTACAATTGTATACATTCAGATTTTCAGTTGTCAACTTCTTTTCTATAGAAAATCCTTTCTTTGTTGAAAGAAAATGATCATCAAAACAATCAATAGCAGAAAATGAAGTATTTTAGATATCTCATTTGAGATATTCTGGTATTTTCATGTATTAAGCTAAAAATGTATGTGTACAAAGTAGAATCAATTTCCTTGCTAAATAAATTTGAGAATGCTACTTTAAATCTCTAGCTCCTAGTATCATCTACATAATGGAAATATCTGTAATATCCATTTATTAAATGATGCTATGATGAACATCAGTGTGTATATATCTACTCATGTCCTGGCTCTTATTTTTGTGGATATAAACCAATTAAAGGAATTCCTTTGTCCTGGGGTATTTCTATTTCCAAGTTTCTGAGGAAGCGCCATATTGCTTTCCACAGTGGTATAACTGTTTTACAATCCCACCAGCAATGTAGAAAGGTCTCAGTCTCTCCACACCTTTACAAGGATTTGTTGCTTTCTGCTTTTGTTTGTTTGTTTTAACTTTGCTATCAATGTTGGTGTGAGACTATATCTCATTGCTGTTTTGAACCACAGGTTCAAATTTACCAGTTGCTCCTTAGAAACCCTATACAGGGCCACTATGTGTCTGAACTGACTCGATGGCACTTAACAGCAACAACAATGGCTAATGATCATGAACATTTCTTCTTATACTTGCCAGCTGCCTGAATGTCTCTTTGGGTGAAGTGTCTGTTCATGTCCTATGTTCCTATTTTAATTAGATCTTTCCTTTTTCTTGTAGAGGTGTTGTAGTTTTCTGCAAAGTTTAGAGATTAATCCCTTGTCTGTTGGCTCCCTTTATAATCTTTTGGGGAAATCTTTAGATACACTTAAATGTCTAATTTTTAGGTGGTTCCAGTCATCTATTTTTATCTTCTGTTGTTTGTGTGTTTTTAGTAATGTTTGATAGTGTATTTAAGCCCTGTATTAAAGTCCCTGTATTTGTCCCTGTTTTCTCATTGATGATCTTTATAGTTTTAGGTTTTATATTTAGATCTCTAATCCATGTTACATTTGTTTTTGTATATGGTGTGAGATATGCGTTTATTTTATTCTTCTGCAAATGGTTTTCCAGTTTTGCCATCACCATTTGTTGGAGAGACTACCTTTGTTTGGGCTTTTTGTCAAATATCAGCTGACTATATGTGAATGGATTTACTTCTGGGTTATCAACACTGTTCCATTTATACATCTTTCTTTCAGTGTACCAGTACCAGACTGTTTTGACCACTGAATCTGTCTAGTAAATATTGAGAACAGGGAGTGAGAGGCCTTCAACTTTGTTCATCTTCTTAAGCAGTGCTTTGATAATCTGAGGTCTCTTTCCTTTTCATATAAAGTAAGAGATCATTTTTTCCATCTCTTTAAAGAATGTGTTGGAATCTGGATTTGGATTGCATTATAGATAAA
>NW_006408747.1:2951289-2955496 GCF_000296735.1 Chrysochloris asiatica | reverse complement strand
CTGCACCTGGTCTTGTCTTCACTGATGATATGGAGCTTTTCCATCTTCTCTTTCCACAGATGTAGTCTATTTGATTTCTATGTGTTCCATCTGTACGTATATTTTTTTCCTCTAGATTTATTCCTAAGTATTTCATCTTTGGGTAGCTATTATAAATATTATTATTTTCCTAATGTTCTTTTCAAAGTTATCTTTATTAATGTATAGGATTGTAACTGTTTTATGTATACTGATCTTGGACTCTGCCACTTTGCTGAATCTTTCAAAGAGTTCTTCCAATAATTTTCTTGCTGAGTCTTTAGGATTTTCTATGTATAGGATCATATATCTGAAAATAGAGAGAGTTTCACTTCCTCTTTACAAGTTTGGATGCCTTTAATTTCCCTTGCCTTATAGCTCTAAGACGTCCAACACAAAATTGAATGGCGGTAATGGTGGTTATGTGCCATGGAGTTAGTTCCAACTCATAGTGACCCTGCATAGGGTTTCTGAGGCTATAAATCTTTGCGGGAGAAAATCTCATCTTTCTCCCATGGAACAACTGGTAGTTTCAAACTACTGATCTTGAGATTAGCAGCTGACTGATAGCAACTATGGTACCAGAACTCCTTACAATATTGAATTGGTTATGTGCTGTGGAGTCGGTTCTGACTCATAGCGACCCTGTGCAGGGGGTTTCCAAGGCTGTATATCTTACAGCAGCAGAACGCCTCATCTTTCTCCCGTGGAACAGCTGGTAGTTTCAAACTGCTGATCTTAAGGTTCGCAGCCTGATTAGTAACCACTATGCTATCAGAATAGGAGTGGTGATAAAGGGCTACCTAGTCTGTTTCTGTTTGCAAAGGAAATCTTTTCAGTTTCTCTCCATTGAGGATATTGTTGGCTGATGGATTTGAATATATGCTTTCAATTATATTGAGGAATTTCCTATTTATTCCTTTTTTACTGAGTTTTTTTGTTGTTTTTTTTTTTATCAGAATGGAGGTTAGCTTTACTCAAGTGTCTTTTCTGTATCCATCAATATGATCATTTGGTTCTTTTCTTTTGTTTTAATTGTATGATGTATCACACTGATTGTTTTTCTAATATTGTACCACTCTTGCATGCCTGCAATGATTTCCACTAGGTAATGTGTTAACTTTTTTATGTATGTTGTTGAACTCTAGTGGCTAGGATTTTTTTTTTGAGAATTTTTATATCTATGTTCATGAGAGATATTAGTATGTAATTTTCTTTTTTAATAATGTCTTTACTTAGCTTTGGTATGAGGGTTATGCTTGCTTCATAAAATGTATTCACTAGTTTTTAATCTTTTTCTATGTTCTGGAATAGTCTGAGAAAAATTTATGTCAGCCTGTCTTTGAATATTTGGTAGAATTCATTAATAAAGCCATCTGAGCCTAGAGGTTTTTTTTTTGTTGTTGTTCAGAGTTATTTAATAATCTGATCAATTTCTTCTTTTCTATAGGTTTGTTCTAAAAGTGCCATGGACTGCCAAAAGAACCAATAGATCTATTTTGGAAGAAGTGCAGCCAGAGTGCTCCTTGGAGGCAATGATGGCTAAGCTTTGTCTCTCATACTTTGGACATATTGTCAGGAGAGAACAGTTGCTGGAGAAGGATGCCATGCTGGGTAAGATGGAGGGTCAAAGAAAAAGAGGAAGACCCCCAACGAGATGGATCAGCCAGGTGGCATCATTGATGGCATCAAGTGTGGCAGCGGTGGCGGGGTTGGCCCAGGATCGGACATTGTTTCGTTCTGCTGTGCATGCGGTCGCTATGAGTCGGTTCTGACTCGATGTCACCTAACAAAAACGACAACATAACTTTGTTCATGTTTTCTACTTCACTCTATGTGAATTTAGGTTGTCCATGATTTTCTAAAAATATATCAATTTCTTCTAGATTTTCAAATATATTAGGGCACATTTCTGTGCCCTAATATATTTGATATATATAACAGTATTCTATTTTTATCCTTTTTTGTTTCCATTCGTTCTGTTGTCATGTCACCCATGTAATTTCTTATGTCTGTTATGTGCATCATCTCCTTTTGTTAGATTTGCCAATTTTATTGATCCTTTCAAAGAACCAACTTCTTGTCTTGTTTATTCTTTCTGATGTTTTTTCTGTTTTCTAATTCATATATTACTGCTCTAATTTTTTATTATTTAAAGGTATGTGTCTCCTTTGTGATGGTGTGACAATATTGAATAATCCTGCTTTCTTATCCATTCCTCTACTCTTTGTCTCTTGTTGGTGCTTTTAATCCATTCATGTTCCATGTAATTATTGATAGGTGTGAATTAATTGCATTCATTTTGCTAAGTTTGATTTTTTGTGTGTGTTTGTATGTGGCACTGCTGTTTTCTTTGTCACAAATTGTTTTCTTTGCAGAGTTCATTTTGGTTGCGTGTTTGCTTGTCAGTTTCTTCACTGCTGTGGTTTTAATGTTTACAAAATCTTCATGGGTGCTTCTTTTCTTGATTTGATGTGAAGATGTATTCCTTTTCTTTGAAGTTATCCTGAATTTTTTAATTACTTCTCAAGTTTCAATAATCTGTTCATGTTGAAATCTTCTTGACTTCCTCCTGATTTGGAAATCTTGTACTTTTCTTTCTTTTTGCTTTGTCTTCATAATAAATTGATATCTCTGATTCCTTATTTTTAGTCTTATAGGTTTATTTCACTTTGAATACTTCCATCTGCATTGAATTCTAGGTGGGGTTGCCATTTATGTCAATCATCGGTTGTTGTCTGCTGTTATTTGTTCTCAGTCCAAAGGACAGCATTTAGTAATTTTTTTTTTTTTGTAAAGTTGGTCTGATTTTTACAAATTCCTTTAATTTCTATTCATCTATTCTAACTTCATCATCATATTTGAAGGGCAATTCTTCTGGGTATATGATTTTTGAAAGGCAATTTAATTTCTTCTTTCAGAGTTTTTTGTATGTCTCCTCATTGCCTTCTTGCTTGCATGATTTTTACTGAGAAATCAGAACTTAATTTTGTTGCTTCTCCATTGTAAGTAACATTTCATTGTTCTCAGGCTGCTTTCAGGATTCTTTCTTTGTGTTTGGTGTTTGATTTCAGAGAGTTTGATTATGATATGTCTTGGCGATATTCTTTTGGGGTCTACCAGGTTTTGTGTTCATTCAACTTCTTGATGTTAAGGAAATTTTCTTCCAACAGCCATTTGAAAATTTTTTCTATACTTTTGTTTTACATCTTCCTGTTCTGGAATTCCAGACACTAGAAGTTATTCCTCCACACATGAATCTTAGGCTTTCTTCAGATTTTTTTCATATGTTTCCTGATTCCTTTTCCAGCTAACCAGTATTGAGAGATTTGTTTTCAAGCTAATAAATTTAAATTTTCCATTGATTCTAATCTACCATTTGCCCTGTCAATGCATTGTCCATTTCTGAAATTTTAATATTAGTCTTGTGAACTTCTATTTACAATTTTGCATTGTCTCTGTTTCTTTATCTATTTTGTTTGGTTGTTCCTTTAGTGTTTTTCTGAATTATTTCTTGTTTACTTCTACCTTTATTTCAGTCTTTGAATGTACCTAAATAACTTTGTTTTAAATTATTTTTCAGGTACTTCAAATTTTTTTTTCCTCAAAAATTATTTTCTAGCTCTGCGTCTTCGTCACTTGTTTAAGCCACACTATCTTGTTTCTTTATGTGAACAGAAATTGCTGCTTTTAAGACATTGTGATGTCATTGTATCTGTATTAAGCTGATGACTGTATGTTATCAACTATATGTTACGTTGGCACTCACCATTTTGCATTCTGGTGGGTACAATCAGGAAATGAGCTTGAGCAATGCCATTTGTTCAATGTTAATGAAGCTCAGTTTAGAATAGATTTGGCTGATGTTGGTTGTTGTCATTGATCCAGTGTATAGCTGCTGTTATTGGCTCTTTACTAATTGGTGAATCTTCAGAGAGTATGGTTGAGACTGAGCTGTATGACTGCAGTTGCTATCACCTGTCAGGTGAAGTTAGAAGAATATACACACAATGAAGAGAGAAGGAAAGCAAATAGAGATAAGCAAATAACAATGAAGAGGAAGGAAAAAAAAAAAAAAAGTAAAGAGAAAAGCCAGAAAAAATATGCAAAACTAAAGGGAGCAAAGAGGGAAAGAATAATAAAATAATATAAAGCAATAACTAACAGTGACAAAACAAAAAGAAAGAAA
>NW_006408747.1:2948262-2951144 GCF_000296735.1 Chrysochloris asiatica | reverse complement strand
TTAAATAAAGAGGGATCAAAAGAAGAAGATGGCAGAAAGAAGCAGTAGTAGTTAGGAAAGAGAAGCAAAAAAAAAAACAAAACCCCAAAATAGAAGGGACTAGCCTTCTGCAGTTGTAGTAGCCAAAAAACAAAACAAAACAAAACAAAAAACAACCAGGAATCAATCCAACTGACATTAGTTTATTACAGATAATAAAATAAGTTTGCTGGCAGGGAAATTTACTAGCAAAAACAGCTGTCTCCAATGGGGGTCATCTGGATAGTTACATTTTTCCACTCTAGGGGTGTGGGCTAGGTTATTTTTATATCATGGGATATACAAGCTTCACATGAATCAGGGCACTTAAAGGTGGTATGTAGAAGACAGAAAAGATAGGAAAACCATAGGGATGTCACCCTTTCCTAGAGAACAAAGATTTTTTGCAGCATGCATAGCAGAAGGAGGAATTGTCTGCCCGTTCTTAGCATATATATAAGACTTTTGGTATGTATACTGGAATGAGGGAGCTGAATGCTGGATCCTAGTATATACATAACTAAAGGATGAAAACAAGGAGATTAGATATTAGAACAGGGGGAAAGAAAAAAAGATATGGTTTGAGTTGACATTAGGGTGGCCATTTTGAGAATTTGTACTTTACCCCTCAGTACATAATTTTCAGTGGTTTTGCTTACCCAGCCTAAGATAAATATGGATTTCTTCCAATTAGTTGGCCAAAGAGATGTCTTCCATATTTCATTGCATGGATGAATGAGTGCATATAGTGCTGCATCAGTTTGTTGAAACATTTCAATTGGTATTCCACCAATTCCCGGACCATTGTTTTTCACCAATGAGTTCAGTGCAGCTTGGACTTCTTCCTTCAATATCATTGGTTCTTGATCATAAGCTACCTCTTGAAATGGTTGAATATTGATCACTTATTTTTGGTACAGAGATTCTATATGTATCCTTTCCTTCTTCTTTTGATGCATTCTGCATCAACCAATATTTCCCCCAAGATTCCTTCATTATTTCAACTCAGTACTTGAATTTTTCTTCAGTTATTTTAGTCTGAGTCTGTACTTTTCTTTTAGTTTTCTAATTCCAAGTCTTTGCACATTTCATTATTTTATTTTTTCCTTTTGAACTGCCATTTGAAATTTTCTGTTCAGCAATTACTTAATTATTACTTTTAGTGTATTTAGCTACTTTATGTTCCAGTGCAGATTTCATAGTCTTTTCTAGCATCCATTTTGTTCTCTTCTTGCTTTTCTGTCTTTTTAGTGACCTTTTGATTTCTTCATGTATTGTATTCTTGGTGTCTTCCCACAGGTCTTCTGGTCTTCAGTTGTTAATGCATCAAATCTGTTTTTGAGATGGAATCTAAATTCAGGTAGCATATACTCAAGGTCATACCTTGGCTCTCAAGGACTTATTTATATTTTCCTTAGCTTTAATCTGAATTTAATGGGTAATTTATAGAAGGTTACACGTTCAGTTGCTGGCTTTGTTTAAGCTGATGATACTGAGCTCCTCTATGGTCACTCTTCATATATATAGTCAAGCTGATTCCTGTGTGTTCCATCTGTGGAGGTCCAAGTGTTGTTGAGAAGGATATTTTTAGTTAATAGGTCAATAGTCTTGCAAAATTTTATCACGCAGTCTCTGGTACAATTTCTTTGCATCATTTTGGTGACATGACCTTTCATCAAGTCTGTATTTTTCAACAACTGATGCTTCCTCTTTTGCATTTTTTATTTCCAACTTTTGCATTCTAATCACTTGTAATTATGTGTAGATTTGAGTGCAAGTTTGACTTATTTCATTTGGCAAAACTCGATTGTTATTGTTGTGAATAGATTCCATCTTGTTGGTACCAACTCAAAGCTAACCTATATACTACTGAATGAAACACTGCCAGGTCCTGCAATAATCTCACAATCTTTTTTTAGGTTTGAACCCATTGTTGCTGCAGTTGTGGCAATCCATCTCATAGGAGGTCGTCCTCTTTTTTGCTGACCCTCTGTCTTTACCAAACATGATATCCTTGTACATGAACTGGTCCCTTCTAATATTATTTCTGAAATACGGGAGACAAAATTATGGCTATCTTGGCTTCCAAGGACATTCTGTCTCTACTACACCCAACACAGATTTGTTTGCTCTTTTGGCAGTCCATGGTACTTTTAATAGTCTCTAATATTCTCCTTCAACACCGTAGCTCAAATGCATCAGTTTTCCTATGGTCTTCCCTCACTTTCAAACTTGCACATGCATATGAGGTTTATGACAATACTATGGCTTGGGTCAGATGCATCTTAGTCCTCAAACTAACATCTTTGTTCTTCAACACTTTAAAAAGGTTTTGTGCAACAGATTTCCCTAATGCCATATGTTGTTTGATTTCTTGATTGCTACTTCCATGAGTGTTGATGGTTGACCCAAGCAAAATGAAGTTTATGATTATTTCCATATTTTCTCTATATGTAGGGATGTTATTGGTCCAGTGGTGAGGATTTTTGTCATCTTTACACTGAGGTAAAACCCATACCAAAGGCTGTGGTCTTTGATCTTCATCAACATGTATTTTAAATTCTCTTTACTTTCCACAAGCAAGGTTGTATAATCTGCATATTGCAGGTTGTTAATGAACCTTTCTCCAATCTTGATGTCATATTTTTCTTCAGGTATCGGGGTGCTGAGGACCAGTGTCATGGATGAAAATTCCAGCACATGGCTGTGCTCCGACCTGCTGGCCAGAGAAGACCCTGTGGGCCCAAGGAAGCAACCTCCAGATGTCCTGGGTCATTGGCTGTTACGAACTCACTGTGGGGCTAGTTCTGTATAATTCTCTTTAGTTCTCTTAATTCACTCTATGCTTCAAACCCCTGTAATTG
>NW_006408747.1:2919603-2947805 GCF_000296735.1 Chrysochloris asiatica | reverse complement strand
ACAGAGAGGGATTACTTTCAAACCTTTTCACCTTCCCCCATTCGAGATTAGGTGCTATAGATATGTTAATTAGCCTGGAGAAACCGAGTTGCTGCCCTGGGATTCAAACCTGAAAAGTACTGTGTAATAATTTGCTTGAATTTCTGGAAAATTACGGATGTTAGATTTTCAAGACAATCTGTGATGTATGTTTTAGAATTTGTACCTGTAAATCCTTGTGTCCTGTGTTGAACAATTAATCACATTTCACTTCTGTACCCTGTCTTAATAAACCCTGCCTTCCTTTGTGTAAAGCTGCTCCCCGAAATAAAACGGAGGTGCAGACCCAAGCCCGCATGCATTACAGCTTGCAGGCCATGCTTTAGGACTGGCATGCAAGACGTTACAGCTGGCAAGGCATGCGTTAAGGTTTGCAGGGTGGTGCTTTACTGCCTGCAGGGGCCATGATGCCGGTAGTCCAGGGTCTGCTCGCCAGTGTCGCATCCACTCTGGTTTTGGAGTGTTTTGTGTTCTCTCTCTTTGTGTCTTTGTGTGTATTCTTTATCTGTCGCTGTCGCCGCCAGATCTCCCTACTTCGTGAACCGAACCCCCATGTCGAGGCCAGCCCCCAACAGTAATCCAGCTTCTAAGATTATTTGTTCAGCATACAAGTTGAATAAGTATGGTAAAATAATACAATCCTGGTGCACACCTTTCCTAATTTTAAACCATTCAATGTTACCTTGTTCTGTCCAAGCACCTGCCTCTTGATCTATGTACAGGCTCCTCATGAAAAAAGTTTAAGTGTTCTGGAATACTCGTTCTCCACAATGTTGTCCATAACTTGTCATTATTCGCACAATTAAAATCCTTTGCATAGCCAATAAAGCACAGGTAAACATCTTTCTGGTAGTCTCTGCTCTCAGCCCAGATCCATGTGATTGAATTGAATTCTTCAATTGCCTTATCTTTGGCTTTAGTGACTGGTGCATAAATTTGAATAAAAATCTTATTAACTTGACTTCCTTTTATGTTTATGAATAGTTTCCAGTCACAGACAGTATTGTACTTCCAGATAGATCTTGATATGTTCTTTTTGAGAATAAGTGTGATTTTATTCAACTTCAATTTGTCATTCCTAGAATAGTAAACCAATATATTCTCCAATTGAGAATGGTCATACCAGTCCATTTTAGTCACTAATGTTTAAGGTATCAATCTTTGTATTCCATTTCATTTTTATGGCTTCTAATTTTCCTAGATTCATGCTACATGCATTTCATTTTTCAATAACTAATGGATATTTTATTCTGTTTCTTCTTATTTCTAAATTGTGCCATACCAACAAAAGAAGGTATTGAAGGCTTTGTTTTATCCACATCATCAAGTTTGACCCTACTTTGAGGAAACAGTTCTTTCCGAGTTTTATTTTGAATGTCTTTCACCTAGGAAAGAGCCTTAGTGGCACTGTGGGATAAGCACTGAACTGCTAACCACAAGTTTGGCGATACAAATCAATCTGTGGAAGACAGATGAAATTGTTTGCTCCTATAAATATTTATATTCTCAGACATTCTGTGTAGGGTCAATTCGGGTCTGAATGGACTCAATGTCAATAAGTAGGTCCAAACTGAGTGATTATTGTTGTGTTATTGTGGTTAAGTATTGTTGAGTTGGTTCTGACTCATAGCAACCCTGTATAGGGTTTCTGAGGATTAGCTCGTGAACTTGTTCTACCAACCTTGTGGTTCAAACCAACTTGCAGTCCAGCTCACTAACCCATGGTGCCATACCAAGACTCCAAATCACATGATTCCCAGAATCTTAATTCAAAGGCACAAATTCTATGATATTCCTTATTCATTGTCCATATATCTGGTGTATTATGAGGGGATTTCAATTAGAATGGCTTATGTTAGGCACATCTCTGTCCTCAAAGTGACATGCTTGCTTTTTGACACTTTTAATAAATCTTTTGCAGTAGAATTTTCCAATGTAATATACACACATTTCATTTCCTTACTGCTGATTTCCTAGACATTAATTATGCTAGCATATAAAATAAAATCTCTGACAACTTCAGTCTTTTCAACATTTATCATTTTACTCATTACTCTAAATGTGATAATATTTGTTTTCTTTTATCCAGATAAATACATACTGAAATCAGTGTTGAAGAGCAAAGATGTCAGCTTGAGGACTAAGGTGTGCCTGACCCAAGCCATGGTATTTTCAATAACCTCATATGCATGCAAAATCTGGACAGTGAATAGGGAAGACTGTGGTGTTGGAGGAGAATATTGAAAGTGCAATGGGCTTCCAAAAGAACCAATAGATCTGTGTTAGAAGAAGTGCAGCTAGAGTGCTCCTTGGAGGCCAGGATGGCCAAACTTTGTCTCTCATACTTTGGACATATTGTCAAGAGGGACAAGACACTGGAGAATAATATCATATTTCGTTAGGTGGAGGGTCAGAGAAAAAGAGGAAGAGCCCCAATGAGATGGATTTGCCTAGTGGCAGCATCATTGGATTCAAACATGGCAATAGTAGTGAGGTTGACCCAGGATCGGGCAGTGTTTCATTCTGCTGTGCATAAGGTACCTATGAGTCGGTACCAATTTGATGGCACCTAACAACAGCAACAACAATGTGCATCAAGTTCTTTTCACTTTCAGCATGGATATTAAACCATACAAACCATATAATCCACTAATCATAATGTCACATATATAATGCACACTTAGTCATTATTAGTTCCATTATATTAATTTTATTAATGATTAATATTTAACATATTTCATATAAGTTATGATTTATAGGAGAATTTTATGTTCCCAAATTAGTTTTTTCTTCTTTATTTTTGTTTATTTGTTTTAGTATCTTAACATGTATATTTCAAGCACAAACTTTTCACTTAATTTTCTTGGAATTTTAAAATCAAACCAAAAGTTGATTCTGACTCATGCTGCTGTTGTAAGTGTCATTGAGTTGGTTCTGAGGAGCAGATGGTGGGTTTTAATTGCCAAACTTTGGTTAGCAATCCAGTGCTTATACTACAGTACCAAACAAGGACTCTCAACAACCCTACATATGGTTTTTGAGGTTGTAAATCTTCATAAGCACAGGCAACCTTGTTGTTCTCCCAGGTATAGGCTAATAGGATTGAACCACCAAGTTTTCAATTAGTAGATAATGTCTAACCCAAAACACCACTAGGAATTCTTCAAATAATGAAGAATTACTAAACCTATAAATAAGAAATTATTCTTAATCTATCAAACTGCCATATATATTTGCCCTTTAGAATTAATACGCAAGTCGGAGATTCAAGGCTATTGACTACCTTTTCAGTAGGAGAAATAATTTGTAATTGTTGATTTAAAAAATTAGATTTTGAAACATAGTAAAGTTATACTTATAATATCAGGAGTAATTTTCATTTCTTTAACCATATCTTCCCTGTGAAACCTTTTTAGCCAAGGTGTCTTGGCTAATGATTGCTGCTGATTTGGGTGACCAAAATTTCTCCTTTTAAGATGTGCCACAACTTCTGAGTGAGCCTTAAGAATGCCTAGTGGTGCTCTGCATCTTCCAAGACATCTTATAATGCATTCTCAGATAACAGATAACATAATCTGAAAGCATTTTATTGTATTGGTTTCAGTACCAAATTCTTCTGCCAAAGAACAGATTGGTGCACTTGTCGAATCAACTCTGACAAATTGTTCTAGAGTAACAGAAAGATGAATTTTTCTAATGGCCTTGCTCTACATGTCAGTGTGATAGCCACTACTGTTGTTGATAAATGTCATGGATTTGGTTCCAACTCATAGGGATCCTGTATAAGTTTTCTGAGGATCAGCTGGTGGGTTTGAATGGTCAACTTTGCAGCTAGCCGTCAAGTGTTTATCCTACTGTGCCATACCAGGACTCTGTGAAAGCTGCTACTCAGATTAATTTAGTTACATTAAATTTGAATTAAATAAAATATGCTCAGTAACCAAATATAGCTAGCAACTACCATATTGAACAGTACAAACAGAAAATATTCACATCACTTCAGGAAGTTATTAGGCAACGTTGCTCAGGAATTTGGGAAAACAAAGAGATAAGCCTAGACTGAGGTCAAATGCCAAATGGTATCTCAATGAGAGGCTGTCAATACTTACTCTTCTTATTCTACATCATACAATTTCTCTCCTAAATTAGTAATGATTTCTTTTATTTTTCTATTTGTAAATTAATCAAAGTATGCCATTGATTATTTTTACTTTTTGGACATTGACAGAGATATAGTTCAGATATGGATTAGTGAGATGTATATGGAAATATTTGTTTATTTTACATTGTGTTAATAGTATAGCTCTTTCTTACCCCTATTGTGCACTTAGGAGATCTGGTAGCATTGTAGTTATGAGTCAGGCTGCTAATCTCAAGGTCAGCAGATCAAAACTGCCAGCTGTTCTGCAGAAGAAAGTTGATGCTTTCTATTCTCATAAAGATTTATAACCTTGGAAACCATGTATAGGGTTGCTTTGAGTCAGAACTGACTCCATGGTACACAACAACTAAAACCACCACCATTGTGCATTTGGAAATGTTATTGGACCTTGAAATTCCACTAAGTTTTATTCCATATGAAAATAATTTAAGATGACATCACTATTTTAAATCACCTGTTTAAAATTTCAGAGAATTTCTCTGAGATGCCCTTACATGCTCATAAGATTTTCTCAAAATGCTTAATATGAATATCTTGTCCTTGTCATGTCTCTTATTATTATCATTATCAAGAGAATTCATGAGTTGTAAGACTCTAGAGAATAGTTCATTTGATACATGCCAAGCAACTGTCCCTCCTTAAATTCGTATGATAAAAGGCATCCTAGAGGAAGCGCTGCATTAAATGTTCAGATGAGATTCTGCTCACCAAAGACAGCCAGCTGTTTAAACTTGGCAGCATACTGCAACAGAATTATCTTATTTACAAATCTTGGGATATGGAAATGCGGATAAATGTTAAAACTATAAAACAGAAAATGTAGAATGAGCTGCATTCTTCCTATTTAGTGTAAGCTTTCAAATTTCCTATTTGTGCATATGGAGCATTGAAAACTTACTCATAAATATGCCAGCTGAGCAAGATGGCACATGAGACATGCTTAATATGGCCAAAACTGTATTAAGATACTTCCATGCATAATATTATACAAACATATTTTAGCCAGTTACTTGTTTAAAACATGAATTAGAAAGGTATTTACCAATGGAAATAAAAGTTTATCTGGTATGGTTTCATGATAAAATTTGTGCTTTTTACCAATCAATTGTCTTGTTGTTGTTAAGTGCCGTTGAGTCAGGTCCGACCCATAGCGACCCTGTACAGGGTTTCCGAGGGTGTAAATCTTTACGGGAGTAGAAAGCCTCATCTTTCTCCCGCGGAGCAGCTGGTAGTTTCGAACCGCTGACCTTAAGGTTCGCAGCCCGATTCATAACCACTACGCTACCAGAGCTCCTTAATCAATTGTCATAGGTAGAAACAATATTATTCTTGGTCTAGACACAAACATTTCTAGATCTGAAGATGTGGGCACATTAGAATTTCTTAGGTAAATTCACTGGGTTTATAATTTCACTAGCCTTTACAAAACTACAATATTAGCCTTTATAAAGATGTAAGGAGGTTCAGCACTCAGCAGGAAGAAAATATATCTATGTGAGATTTGTTCAGGAATCTGAACACAAATATGTCAGAATCTCAAAGGGCTTGTGGATAAGAAAGATTTTAAATGTGAGATTCTGTTTGGCCTAAGTAAACTTTCAGTTGGTGTTGGAAAACCTCTCATCCCTAGGAAAAACACATAAAAAAATAAGCAACAAACCTTTATATGAATGTAAAGAAATTTAACTATTACCACTAACAGCTGAGCAACAATAGAATTGCTCTTTTCATATCAATTGAACAGCATCTAATTTTGGCTGTCAATCAATTTATTCATCTCACTGCTGCCAGAATAATCTTTAAAAAATACAAGTATGTTTAAATAAAATTCTTAATGAAAACTCTTTAATAGTTCATTTATCCTTAGGAAAAATGTACAAACTTTTGACCCTTAACATGTCCTACAAAGTGCTGCGTTATTGATCTTTTCTGACTGTATATCTGCTATGACATTGTCATAGTATCTTTGCTGTTGTTAGGTGCCACTCAGTCAGTCATATGCAGCAGACAGAACAAAACCTTGCTGGTCCAGTGCCACTCTTACAATTGCTGGTATGCCTGAACCCACTGTTGCAGCCATTGTGTCAGTCCACCTCATTGACGTGATGGCACTGTAAAAGAAGCAGTGCATTGCGAGGTCTGTTTAACTGCATGGTTGGCAGTTCAAACTCACCAGCTGCTCCTCATAATCCTATTCAGAGTTAATATGAGTCAGAATAAACTTGATGGCACTTAACTACAACAACAAATACCAAGCATGATGTTCTTCTCTAGGAACTGGTCCCTTTTGATATGACCAAAACCCTTGAGATAAAGTCTAGCCATTCTAACTTCTAATGAGCATTCAGTTATACTTCTTCCAAGGCAAAGTTGTTGGTTCTTCTAGCAGTCCATGCTATATTCAATAATTTTTGCTGGCACCATACTCAAATATATCAATTCTTCTTGTCTATTTTATTCATTATCCAGCAGCTGAAGGCAATTGAAAATACCATGTGGGATGAGCATTAAACTGCTAATTGAAAGATAAGTGGTTCAAAACCATTAGAAATTCAGTGGTAGAAAGATAAGAATTTTTGTTCCTATAAAGATTTACAGCCTTGGAAACCCTATACAGGATTGCTATATATTGTAACTGACTCAGTGACAATGTGTGTGTGTGTGTGTGTGTGTGTTTTTTAATCAGGCACACCTTAGTCCTCAAAGTGAAATATCTATTCTTTAACACTTTAAATAGGTTGTCTGTACCAGATTTGCCTAGTGCAATATGCTGTTTAATTTCTTGACAGCTGCTTTCATAAATGTAGCTTGTGGATACAAGTAAAATGAAATCCTTGACAACTTCAATATATTCTCTATTATGATGTTTCTTATTGGTCAAGTGGTTAAGATTTTTGTTTTCTTGGTGTTGAAAACAGTATCTTACAGAGTACTCATTGCATAGTTAGTAGTTAGTGGTAGTTATGTGCCGTGGAGTCAGTTCCGACTCATAGCGATCCTGTACAGGATTTCCAAGGCTGTAAATCTTTACGGCAGCAGAAAGCCTCATCTTTCTCCTGCATAACAGCTGGTAGTTTAAAACTGCTGACCTTGAGGTTAGCAGCCTGATTCATAACCACTACACTACCAGAGCTCCTTATTACATAGAGGACTAATAAATATTTAATGACTGTGTAAACAAACATTGCAATTTTTCCTCAAACAATAAATATCCACAGAAAATAAATGAATACATATCCTGACCAATTTATATACAAGTATATCCTTCCCTCCATTCTCTGTCTTGTAAGTCTGTTTTTTAAAATAGCATAAGTAATGCCTGTTTTATGAGGGGGTTACAGAAAGTTTGTGGGGGAAAAAAATCTATTATGTTTAATTCCAGTCATCTATGCATTTTCACACACACAATAATGGTAGAGATTCTTCCTGCTTTGTCCATTGCTATATTCTCCAATGACTTGAACAGAATTTGTTATAATGTAAGTGGTTAATATTTGTTGAGTTAAGGAACAAACAAATAAATCAGATCCTTAAACATTAATTTTTGTCATCAGTTAAATGGCAAGAAAAAAGTTTTCCATGACCATTTCTGCATTTATTGGTCATTATCCCTCACCCCATGATTCTATTCTCCAACTTGCCATTTGAGCAACATGTTTATTTATTCTTCATAAAGCTTATGTTATTAGTACCTCACTTGAAATGCTACAGTGTTACTCATTGCCCTCATGATAATGTCCAAAAATACTTAACATATTTTATTATATGCAATTTTATTATGTGGACCTTGCTAGCAACAATAATCCTAGTTTCTCCCTCAGTCTTACATTTTATATGTTATAGCTGGTTTGAAAATCTCAAAAGGAAACTCAGGAATATGAAGTCAGTATTATAATGAAATGTAAAAAAATCATGGAGTGAGAAAACCAAAATGAAAAACATGCTCAGCATTTCTCAAACTGACACAAATAAAGAAAAAATTCAAACCCTGACTTGAAATATTTAAGGATTCTATGGGGAAAATATTGAATTATACAGAAAGCATCAAAACAAGAAGCTAGGACAACACAGAGTGCCAATAGAAATGGTTGATGTTCAATCATTTCAAAAGATAGCTTATGATCAAGAGTCAATGCTACTGAAGGAAGAATATCAAGGTGTATTGAATGCACCGGAAAAGAACAAGGCTCTGGGAACTGATGGAATACATATTGAAATATGTCAACAAACTGATGAAGCATTGGATATACTCACTCACCTATGCAAAGAAATTTGGAAGACACCTGGTGAACTGACTAGAAGAGATCCATTTTTGTGTCCATCCCAAAGAGAGATGACCCAAGTGAATGTGGAAATCATCATACAATATCATTAATATCACGTGCACATAAGTTTTGCTAAAGAAAAATTTTAAACCGCTGCAAATGTACATTGACAGGGATCCAAGCCCGATTCAGAGGACGAAGTGGATCCAGGGATTATCATTGCTGATATCAGAGAATTCTTGGATAAAAAAAATAACTGTGCTTTATTTACTTTGCAAAGTCTGTCAACTGTGTGATTATTGACAAGCTATAGACAACATTGCTGAGGATGTTGTATTCGAGGGCACTTCCCTGTCCTCATGAGGAACCTGCACATAGACCAAAAGGCAGCCATTCAAACAGAACAAGGGGACATAAAATGGTTTAAAATCAGGAAAACTGAGCACCAGGATTGTATATTTTCACCACACTTATTGTGTCTGCACACTGAAAAAATAATCCCCAAACCTGGATTATATGAAAAAGAATGTGGCATCAGGATTGGAGGGAGGTTCATTTCTAACCACCTAGGATACACAGATGATGCATCCTTGCTTACTGGAAATGGAAAGAACTGAAATACTTACTGGTGGAGATCAAAGAACACAGCCATCAGTATGGATTTATACTCAATGTAAACAAAACAGAAATCCTCACCATTGTACTAATAAGAATATGATAAAGGGAGAAAAGATTGAAGATGTTTAAGGCTTGATTTTGTTTGGGTCTACTATCGATACTCAAGGAAACAGCAGTTAAGAAATCACAGTACCTTGCATTAGGCAAACTCATGAAGTCAGAAAGTCATCAAGGCAAAAAGTCATTAAGAAGACAAGAAAGAAGGAAAAGATCAAAATGGATGTCAGAAGAGACTCTGAAACTTTCTCACCAGTGTAGAAATGCTAAAATAAATGGAAGAAATGAGGAGGTATAAGAACTGAACAGAAAAATTCAATGGTCAGCTCACAATGGCAAAGTCAAATATTACAATGAAATGTGCAAACATCTGGAATTAGAAAACCAAAACGGAAGAACATGCTCAGCATTTCTCAAGCTGAGCGAACTGAAGAAATCATTCAAGCCTCAACTTTCCTTATTGAAGGAATTTCTGGCTAAATTACTGAATGATGCAGAAAGCATCAAAAGAAGATGAATGGAATACACAGAGTCACTGTACCAAAAGAAAATGGTCAATGTTCAACCATTTCAGGAGGTAGTATATAATCAAAAGCCAATGATAATGAAGGAAGAAGTCCACGATGCATTGAAGGAATTGGCAAAGAACAAGCCATCAGAAATTGATGGAACACAAATTGAAATCTTTCAAGACAGTGGGGCAGCAATGGAGGTATTCACTCATCTCCATTGATATGGAGAAATGATTGAAGTTGTCAAAGACTTCATTTTTGGAAGCAGCAGCCAAGAAATCAAATGAAGTATTGCATTAGGTAAATCTGTTGCACAAGACCTTTTTAAAGTGCTAAAGAGCAAAGATGTCAGCTTGAGGTCTAAGGTGCTCTTGACCCAAGAAATGGTATTTTCAAAAACCTCATATGCATTTGAAATTTAGACAATGAATAAGAAAGATAATAGAAGAATTGATGAATTTGAGTTGTGGTGTTGAAGGAGAATATTGAAAGCACCATGGGCTGCCAAAAGAATAAACAGAACTGTGTTGGAAGAAGTACAGCCAGAATGCTCCTTGGAGGTCATTATGGCCAAACTTCATCTCTCATACTTTGGACATCTTGTCAGGAGGGACCAGTCACTGGAGGGGGTTATCATGTTTGGTAAGGTGGAGGGTCAGAGAAAAAGAAGAAGACCCCCAGTAATATGGATTTCAAAGTGGCAGCGTCAATGGGCTCAAGTGTGACAACAAATGTGAAGCTGCACCAGGATTGGGCAGTGTTTTGTCCTGTTTTGCATAGGGTCATTATGAGTCAGTACTAACTTGATGGCACCTAACAACAACAAAAACATAAACTAAGTCCTTTGGCTAGATATTTGTCTCCCCTCAAATCTCTTTTACCTCAGTAAACTTTTATTCTTTTTGCAGCAATGTTTCTTTCTCTGAGTCTTCTTCTCTGTACATCAAAGCCTAGGTTAGCATCCCCCACTTATTTTCCACATCATGTTGTATTGCTATTGTTAAGTTCTTTTAGGTCAATTCCAACTCATACTGCCTCTCTACAGGGTTTCCTAGGAGCAGCTGGTGAGTTTGAATCACCAAGCATGTACTTGTTTTTTGTTAGGTGCCATTTAGTGTGCCCCTGACTCATGACAACTGCATACACAAGGGAATTGGAAAGTTGTGATTCATAGGGTTTCATCAGATGATTTTTTTCAGAAATGTGTTAGTAACTCTTCCTAGTCCATCTTAGTCTGGAAGTTCTAATGAAACCTGATCAGTCTCATAAACAGCACACAAGCCCTGATGTGGTATGTTGTTGTTGTTATGTGCCATGGAGTCGGTTCCAACTCATAGCAACCCTGCACAGGGTTTCTGAGGCTGTAAATTTTGATGGGAGCAGAAAGCCTCATCTTTCTCCCGCAGAACAGCTGGTAGTTTCGAACTGCTGACCACTGAGCTACCAGAGTTCCATGATGAGGTATATTAGCCTGAAATCAGATCTAGCTATCCTGTGTGTAAGACAATTCTGCCACTCGGCCACCAATACCACCAGTCAGTACTTTGCTATTTTTTGTTAAGTGCTGTGGAATCAGTTCTAACTCATAGCAGCCTTGTATAGAGTTCCTGAGAAAAGGTTTGGGGTTTGAACTGCTAATCTTGAGGTTAACTGTCTAGTTTTTATCCTGTCACCACAAGAGACCCTGCTATATATTGAATGATTACTTGTCCATGTGACCTCTAGACATTAAGACCTTTGATGGTGGAAACAATTCTGGTTTACATGCAGTGATTCTGCATAAAAGTAGTATTGCTTGAGTAAAGAAATGAAGTCATGTAACTATAACTCACAATTCTAAATCAGCCACACATTTCAGGCAGTTCTTTTTTAGGTTGCATTGGGAAAGTAAATTATTACTGTAGACCAAATCCCAGGCTTGAACGGCTCTTCAAAGAGAAAGAGCCTGATGGTGATTACCTGATTGATGTGTTGAATCATATGTGGAGGACTATAGCTTGGTGGAGAGACAAACGGAAAGAAACAAACACAAAGGATTTGAATTTTTCAACTGGAAATTGCTGAAAAAGGTCTACTCTTTCTTCTTTCAAAATTAGATATGCAATTGTCTGCAAACTAGTCTGTCAAATCTTGACACAAATTATCATATTGAAAATTTTGGTTTCTTAGTCTACTATCTTCTACAGAAAGTAGACAAATTAAGAATAACCCAGGTAAATATAGTATAAAACTTCGTGGCATTAATCTAGTTGTCACTCTTGACTTCTACATAATCTTTTAGGTAAAATGAGATTTGAGCATAGGTCCTAACATATTTACATGTAACATTTTTTTCTAAGATTATAAAATAATACAACTGTAAATGTTTGTATCAAGATTTGTTCTTAAGTAAAAAGCCAAGCCCACCCCTACTGAACCAATTCTGTATCATGTTGTTGTTGTTAGGTGACACAGAGTCAGATTTGACTCACAGTGATCCTGTGCACAATGGAACAAAACATTGCCACGTACTGTGTCATCCTCACAATCGTTGTTATGTTTGAAACCATTGTTGCTGCCACTGTTCCAATCCGTCTCATTGGGAGTTTTCCTCTGTTTCATTGACTCTCTATTTTAGCTAGTATTCATGTCCTTCTCCAGGGACTTGTTCCTCCTGACAAGATGCCCAAAGTATGAGAGATAGGTTTCACCATTCTGGCTTCTAAGAAACATTCTGGTTATACTTCCAGAGTTATTCTTCTAGCTTTTACATCATCAGTAAAGCACAGGTAAACATCTTTCTAATATTCTCTGCTTTCATTCAAGAACCCTATGACCCATCTAAACCTGGTTTTAACCGCTGGCAATGACCTAACAATGTACCAATACAGCCTTTTTTTTTTTTTTTTTTTTTGGTTATCTTTAGAAAAATTTTAGTTGCATATGATATAAATTATATCACATTAATTTTCAATGTGATATCATTAATATGATTTCTACATTCCATTGGGTTACCTCTCTTTAGAATGGACAAAATCAGTAGGCCAGGTAGCTCTTTTGCAAATGTCTTGGCATAGATAAGTGAGTGCATCCAATGCTGCATCAGTTTCTTGAAAGATATCAATTTGTATTCCATCAATTCCTAGAGTATTACTCATAGCCAGTGACTTCAGTACACCTTGTACTTCAGTACATTGGATCTTTATCACATGCTACCTCTTGAAATGTTTGAACACCGACCACATCATTTCAGTACAGTGACTCTGTGTACTCATTTCATCTTCTATTCATGATTCCTGCATCATTCAATAATTCTTCCATTGGATTCTTCAATACTGCAGGTCAAAGCTTGAAAATGTTTTAGTTTCTTTCAGCTTGAGAAATCTGAGCATTTTCTTCCCTTTTGGTGTTATGACTTCAAGTCTTTGCACATTTCTTTATAATACTTGACTTTGTCTTCTCAAACTTCCCTTTGAAATTTTAGGTTCAGCTCTTTTACCTCCTCATTGCTTTCTTTTGCTTTAGCATCTCTACCCTGGAAAGCAAGTTTCAGACTCTCTTCTGATGTCCATGTTGGTCTTTTCCTTCTTTCTTGACTTTTTAATGACCTTTTGCTTTTTTCCTGTATGATATTCTTGATGTTATCCCACAATTCTTCTTGTCTTCAGTCATTAATGTTTGAGGTTATATTTTGGGTTTCATAGACTTGTCTTATTTTCTTAAGTTTCAGGCTGAACTTACACATGAACAACTAATGATCTGTTTCTGCTCCTAATCTTATTTTGACTGTTGATATGGAGATTTTCTACCATATCTTCCCATAGATATAGTCAATTTGATTTATGTGTATTCCATGTGGTAAAGTACATATGTATATTCATCTTTTATGTTGTCTAAATATGGTATTTGCAATGAATGTCACTAGTCTTGCAAAATTGATCACGTGATCTTCTGTGTCATTTCTATCACCAAGGTGATATTTTCTAACTACCTCTTGGTTTCCAATCATTGCATTCTAAATTGCCAATTACATATTGATAATTATGTAATTATCAATACATCTTGACTGCATGTTTGATCAATTTAGGACTGAAGAAGTTGGTAGAATTCTTTCATTTCATAATCACTGGCTTTAGTGGTTGGTGCGCAAACTTGAATAATAGTGGTATTAACTAGTCTTTCTTGTAGATGTGTGGATATTATCCTATCAAAAATAGCATCATACTTCAAGATAGATCTTGAAATGTTCTTTTTGATGATGCATGTGATGCCTTCTTCTTCACTTTGTTATACCTGGTGTTGTAAACCATATGATTATAAGATTCAAATTGGTCAATACCAGTCCATTTCAGCTCACTAATTCATAGGATATTGATCTTTATGCATTCTCTTTCATTTTTGACAACTTCCAATTTTCCTAGATACATATTTTGTACATTCCATATTCTGTTTATTAATGAATGTTTATAGATGTTTTTCCTTGTTTCAAGTTTTCCCACATCAGCAAATAAAGTTCCCACCACAGTACAACAAACTGACAGACAAGTATTTCTTCTGACTCATAGTGACCCTGTAAGATAAATAAGTGCCTTATAGCCTTCCAAGATGGTAATATTCATATAAACAAACTACCACATCTTTCTCACATATTGTTGTTGTTAAGTACCGGAGAGTTGGTTCCTATTCATAGTGACCCTGCACAGGGTTTACTAGGCTGCAAAGCTTTACAGGAAGCCTCATCTTTACAGAAAGCCTCATCTTTCTCTTGCGGAACAGCTGGTAGTTTCGAACTGCTGACCTTGAGGTTAGCAGCCCCATTCTTAATCACTATGCTACAAGTTGGTAATTTTAAACCATTAATCTTTTGATTTACAAGCAACAACTGGTGTGGTGCTGGGGGTTAATGCATCAGACTGCAAAACCGTTTGAACTGCAAGGTCAGCGGTTCAAACTCACCAGTCGCTCCTCGGAAACCCTGTATAGGGTCGCTATGGGTTGGATCCGACTCGACGGCACTTACCAACAACAACAACTTGTGCCACCAGGACTTCCTTAAGCAGTACAACACAATGTTGAAAGGACCTGTATACATTTTGCCTTCCATAACAGCAATGAAAAGATAAATTATTTTATGTCTTATGACAAATTTCAAGCATTAACTTGCAATGTTGAAGAATTCTATAGGAAAAATATTAAATGATACAGAATGCATAAAAAAATGGTAGGTATACACAAAATCAAAAAGATTCCTTATCAAAAAGAAATATCCAATGTTCAATTTCAAAAATCAAGAACCAATAATACTGAAGGAAGAAATACAAACTGAACTGAAGGCATTGGAGTAAAACAAGACACGATGAATTTACTGAATACAAATTGAAATCATTCAGCAAACTGATGCAGCACTGGAGATGCTTACTTATCTATGCCAAAAAATTTGGAAGACAGCTACATGGCCAGGCAATTGAAAGAGATTCATTTTGTGTTCATTTCAATAAGAGTTAACCGAATGGATTTTGGAAATTATCATACAGCATCATTAATATCACGTGCAAGTAAAAGTTTGCTTAAGACAATTCAAAAACAACTGCAAACAGTAAATTAACAGGGAACTTACAGAGTTCAAGCCAAACCCAAGTGAGGACAGGTCACGAGGGATATCTTTGCTGACTTCAGATGCTAGAACAGAACAAGGGGATACTTAATGATATCAAATCAGGAAATATGTGCACCAAGTTTGTATTCTTTCACAATACTTAATCAAACTGTGTGTGAGCAAATTATCTGGGAAGCTGCATTATATGAAGAATAGTGTGGCATCAGGATTTGAGGAAGACTCAATAACAATCTGCCATACAAAGATGATACAACCTCATTTTCTGAAAGAAAAGAGGGCTTAAAATACTTAGTGTTGAAGATTAAAGACCAAAGCCTTCCACATGGATTGCACCTCAATGTAAATAAAACAAAAATCCTCAAAACTAGACCAATAAATAACATCATTGTAAATGGAGAAATTAATGAATTTGTCAAAGACTGCATCTTGCTTGAATCCATAATCAACATTTATTGAAGCAATAGTCAAGAAACCAAATGACATATTTTATTAGGCAAATCTATTGCAAAGATCTCTTTAAAGTGTTCAAGAATAAAGATATAACTGTGCGGCCTATGCCAGACTCACTCCATCCATAGTATTTTCTATAGCCTCATATGCATATGACAGTTGGACAACATAAAAGGAAGATCACAGAAGAATTGATGCATTTGAGTTATGGTGCTGGAGAATACTGAAAGTATCATGTACTGCCAAAAGAACAAAGAAATCTGTGTTGGAAGAAGATTCAGAATGCTCCTTAGAAGCCAGGATGGTAAGAAATCTTTTCTCATGTTTTGCATATGTTATCAAGAGAGACTAGTCCCTATAACAAGACATAATTCTTCATAATGTGGATGGTCAGGTCAGATATATTAACTCCTTAATATATCTAATAGGAAGACCCCCAATGAGATATATTAGCACAGTGGCAGCAGATATGGATTCAAATGTAACAACAATTGTAAGGAAGGCACAAAATCAGGCGATATTTCATTCTATTGTGCATCGGATAGCTATGAGAATGAAATAACTGACTTGATAGTACATAATGACCAACACAAAATCAATTGACATGACATATTCCAAAAGAACTACTTTTTACATCCTACTTTTTTTAAGTATCAAAAGAATGCCATCTAAGGTATAACTTTATCTGGAGCACACTTAACAAATGGAAACCATTAGTCCCAACATCCGTTTCTTCAACCCTGAAACCGGAAAAACTAGGTAGTGCCTGGCCTCAACTATCAAGAGATTGCATTAGATGTTTTTGGACAGAGTGGGAGACATATGTGTAACAAAATCTCAAAATCATAAAAAAGAACAAGTTTATTTGTCAAGGACTTGTGGAACTTTTCAGATCTTTAAATAAAAATAATTCCATGGCTCAATTTTCAGCCAAACAATAGATAATTCTATAAGAGGAACAATAACACTGAGGATGTACACCTTAGAAAATCAACATTTGAGATCAAAGGGCTGTACTTTTAATCAAGGACAAATTCAGAATGGTTAAGGAAGAAGGAGGAATATGAACAGGAAACAGACAGAAATTGGTACAATTTCTGCACTGTGGGGATTACAATTGATATGTGTCGGGGACCTGCCTCAACATAGGGGTTCGGTTCAAGAGGAGGAGATACCTGACAGTGATAAAGATATAGCAAGAATACACAGAAGGAGACAAAGAGAGAGACAATGAGGCACCCCAAAGCCAGGGTGGATACATCACTGGTGGGCAGGCTTGGGACTACAGGCATCGTGGCCTCTACAGGCAGCAACTCACTGCCCTGCAATCCTTACTGCATGCCCTCCATCTTCTAATGCACTGCAATCTTTACTGCATGCCTTCCAACCCGTAATGCACACCTGGGGAGGCCCAGGCCTCTGTTTTATTTAGGGGAGGAGCTTCACACCAAGCTGGGAGGGACTTAGGCAAGGTATAGCTAACATCAGTACTTTTCCAGACATTCAGGTAACTTTACATCGTACTTCACTGGTTCGAATCCCAGGCCAGCAACTTGGTTTCTCAGGCTCAATTAACATATCTATAGCCCCTGAGCTCAGGTGGGGGAAAGTGAGAGGTAAGAACAAAAGCTTGGGTGGAGTCCCACTGTTTTGGCTTTCTGAGCCAGGTTTTCAGGAACTTGGCTGAATAGCTAACACTTGGGAGAGATTCAGGGTGGATGGCTTTTTTGTCTGTAGAACAAAGAACTGTGAAGTAGCTAAGATATTTTTAGTTAATCCTTTTGGAGAAATGCTTGACCTTGCAACTTTTAGTCTTAGGCTTTAGGAAAATATCACATTTATCTGTGGATTATCAAAGGCTCTGTGTATTAATTTAATACATATAACTGAATATTAAGATGAAAACAATTTGCCATTAACTGCCAGTGGCCTCATTTGTTACAATCGGGCCTATAGGGCTCAAACCTCTGACCAGCCTTACACAGTCTGCAACAGATATGATATGAATATTATATTGATATGATTAAAAATGATATGAAATAAATTGTGTATAAATTGTTGAATGGAAAAGTGATGTGCTCTGTAAACTTTTAATCAATTTACAATGAAAAGTTAAAACCAAAATCTAAAACAACTGAATTTTTCTGTAATCCCATTTCTCAACTGTCTGTTGGAAGACAAGCAGCATGTAGCATGAAGTCCTAGATTTGCTTTCTTATATTTAAATAGCTTCATTGATCAAAGGGACTAACTCAGAATATTTCTGTTTTTAAGTACATTGTTATAGAACCAAGAAATCTATTACAGAGCTATTTTTTGCCTAGTATATGGTGAAAATGAGTTTTGTTTATTAAATAAAGTTTTGTTTAAACCTACTACTATCGAGTCAATTTCAATTCATAGTGACCCTATGTAGGATTTCCAAAGTTGCTTATCTTTATAGGAGCTGAAAGCATCCTCTTTCTTCTAATGAGTAGATTTAAACTCTTAGCCACCATACTACTAGTGCTCCTTAATTTTGAAATTGCTGTCAAAAGCTCGATAACGTTAAATGATAATTGTATTTTAACAATTCCAATATAAACACATTTGAGTTTTTCTTAATGAGGCACTGTAGGATAAGCAAGGGACTGCTAATCACAGGTCAGCATTAAAACTCATCAACAGCTCCTTAGAAACTCTATATAGGATAGTTATGAGTCAGAACAGACTCGACAGCACTTAGTAACAGCAATAACAAATTAGGATGCATCTTAAAATCAACCATGTTATATAATTGCCATATATATATATTTTTTTTCATAGAGGTACTTAAACATCCATATTATGTTTAATGGCATCTTAGGTTTATGAAGCATGTTGTATTAAATGCTTACTCTAAAAGAATCCTTGTTGGACCCACTCTCTCAGAATTACCTGGACAGTCTTCAAGTAGTTTCTTGGCCCTCAGGAAATCAGAATATCTAGGGACAGGATGCATACATTTGCATTTCAACAAATTCTCCATATAATTTTTGCATATAATAATGTCCAAGGTAGCAAAATCTTTGTACTCAGAATGTCAGATAACCTGACCCACATTATTTGAGTTCCTCAGTGATATCTATTCATTAAGTTATAATTGTTGTTTTTTTGTTTGGTGCTCTTGAATCTATTCCAACTCATAGCAACCCTATGCACAGCAGAAAGAAATACCACCCAGTCCTCTGTATACTCATAATTTTTATGTTTGAGCCTATTCCTTTTGTCACTGTGCCATTCCATCTGGTTTGGGGTCTTCCTCTTTTTCACCAACCCTCCAATTTACCAAGCATGATGTTCTTCTCCAGGGCTTCTATGAAGCATTCTTGTTGTACTTCTTTCAAGACAGATTTATTCTGGCAGTCCATGGTATTTGTAATATTATATTCCAATACCATCATTCAAGTTGTAATTAGTATTACGTATTCACAATTTTTTAAAACCTGGTGTGACACTGTGGGTTAATTTAATGAGTCAGACTGCAAAGCCATTTGAACTGCAAGGTCGGCAGTTCAAGCTCACCAGCTGCTCCTTAGAAACCCTATACAGGGTTGTTATGGGTCAGAACTGACTCAACAGTACTTAACAACAACAAATTTGTCATTTTTAGTGATTAAACAGAAGAATATAAAGAATACCTTTTTTTTTTTTTTTTGCCAAAGCCCTTCAATGCATAATTTCTGGTATAACGATTAATAGCAAATTTATTTTAGAGATTACAACAATGAATCTCCATATTATGTTATTGTTATTTCAGTGATCCAATTGCCTATATGCTACCTATCCTAAGCCAAATATATATAAGTTGTAATTGATTCCAACATTACCTTCAAATTATGATTCAACTGTTACAGTGATCAATGTGGTATTTTTAAATGAAGTTTATTTCCATGGAAAGAATGTGAATTTTTTTTTTTTTCTTAAATTGAGATATTTATTCTAAAATTTCTAGAATTTATTCATAAATTGAGATAATTCTAAAATCTTTCTTACATTGAGATGTTTATTCTAAAAGTTGATATGAAGTCACTAAGAACATACTTTAAGTATTTAATACTTCTTTCACTGTAAGAATTGCACAGAAAAATGTATTTGCTTTACTAATATAAGACAGATTACCTCCAGACATATAAAAAATGCCTAATGTCTAGCTCTTTAACTCTTTTTGCCTAGAAATACAGAAAGTGTTAAGTCAATTGTGAAATTAGATTTGGCATTTCACACACTGATAGTCATGTTGCTAGTAATGTGTGGTTTATTTGTGTACACTAACGTGAAGAACCAAGGCAAATACACCATGAAGTTTCCTTAGCCTTTGGCAACATCAGTCTTCAAACTGCTAATTTAGTGAATAATTAAAGTTATCACTAGAGTTTTATAGTACTGCAGTCACATCCAGCCATCACATATAAAATATGTTTTTCAGAAGTCTATTATTGGAATGACTTGTTTAAATTTTGATTTTGAGAATATAAGGACAAAAAATATGTTAACATCAGGGAGAGTGAATGTTTCTGCATGTACATAATCGTTTTTATGGTATTGTGTATGTGATTGTACTTTTTAGAGCAAGTCAAATGTAAAAGTTACTCAGTGAATGAATTCTACAATTGTTCAAAATTCTGCATAGATAGAATTTATTTGTGGAAATAATATTATGGAGGTTGAAAAATATGCAATTTTATTTTTCATCAGATCCAATTTTAGTCAAAGAGGTGGCAAGTACACAGTAGACAATAAATATTTTCAAGAGTTAATTTTAATCTAATATTGCACACTAGAGCATACACAGAATATTTGTGATTTGTGTTTTATAATTAAAGTATTACTTATTCCAAATTTTTGTTATTATTTTGAAATGGCATCAGGTCACTTCTAACTCATAGGAACCCTTTACAAGGTTTCCAAAAAGCAGTTGGTGGGTTTGAATCACTGACCTTCTGGTTCTAAGTTCAAAGTCCAGTGCTTATCCTATAGAGTCACACCAGAAGCCTGTTATTCCAAATAGCCACAACTTTTTATAACTATGAATTTTTAAATTATTTTTTTTCTTTTAAACATGGTTATTTTAAACATAAGATGTCAGATGAAAATATCACTGTTTAGGATTTGAGTAAAATACACATTCCCCGCATTACTTCACAGTGAGAAAGACATTTCACATCAAGAATATTTTTTTTAATGAGTGCCAGCATTGAATAGCCACTGCCCAGAACTGATAGTCAAAGACAGGCTTATCTAGTGAAAGTTCTAAGTTGGAGCAATGAAAATGTTCCAAACACTCGACTGGATGACTAAGAATGCCTTATACAAGAAAGTATTTCAATTTTTCAAATCATAAAATATCAACAACACATAAGGAACAGCTATGTAAATCCTCTCACTATAAAACTACTAATATTCACCAATCATCTTTTGAGATCTGCAGTTTTATTCTTCTAAGTTTTAATGGTTGGAGTAGTGATAATATGAGTATAATGACTTACAGCAGAAATTTTAGTATAAATACTAGTAAGAAGTTGCAAGAACTATTATTTACTGAGCAGCCCGTATGACTGGAGGTAATGGTGTTTATGAGCTGTGGAGTCGGTTCCAACTCATAGTAACCCTGTGTAGAGTTTCTGAGGTTTCTTTACAAGAACAGAAAGCCTCATCTTTCTCTCATGGAGTGACTGGTAGATTTGAACTTTTGACATAGTGTTTAGCAGCTCAGCTTTTAATCCCTACCTAGCATTGGCTTAAGTGTGTTACATCCTTATGAGAGACTATGAAAATTGCTTAAGATTTTGCAGATTTTACATTAGTACATATTTAAACCTCCAGTACATCTGACTCTAAAATGTGCATCTTTAACAAAATGTTCGTGTGTATATAAACTTTTTCTACACATTGGTGAGATTTGAAGAAATCTCACCAAAAGACATAAAGTTCATTAAAATTTGATCATAATGATTGTGTATAATTTGCTTTGTATACCAACAATGTATTTTATGTTTTCATAGTTTAATGCAAAATTTATATGGTTGGTGATTGTTGTTGTTAACTGTTGTCGAGTCGATCCTGACCAATAGTGACCCTGTATAGGGTTTACAAGGAGCAGCTGGTGAACTTGAATTATTGCCGACCTTGCAGTTCAAATGGATTTGCAGTTTGGCACATTAACCCACAACACAACACACCAGGATTGTGGTTGGTGATAGTGATCCATAATTTAAAATGATAATATTTTATCCATATTATTAAACTTTTGGCTTTCAGTTTTGTGAGATAAAATAAACTAAGCCACTGTAGAAATTGTATATACCTAGGATGAACCTAGGAACTCTGATAGCATAGTGATTATGGATTGGGCTGCAAACCTCAGGGTCAGCAGTTCAAAACTACCAGCTGTACCAAGGAAGAAAGATGAGGCTTTCTGCTCCGGTAAAGATTTACAGCCTTGAAAACCTTGTACAGGGTCGCTATGAGTCAGAACCGACTCCATGTCACATAACAACAGCAACAACAGGATGCAAACTAGTGGGCTCAGTTCACCCAACTAGAGAGTTTAATAAATGAAGCTCAAGTAAATAAGGAGTAGAAGAGTTAGACTCAAGCTTCCAAGAAACATACTAAATTATTTGCACCAATATTATGAAACCTTAATAGTCAGGACCTCAGACTTTTAGCCAATTTATCAGGCAAATGCTAAATAATTTTTCATTAATTGAGTATATGTGTACTAAACAATTGTAGGTTCACAAATATCCAACATCTTATCAAGACTAGTAGACTAGCCCAATCAAACCAAACACAGGTAAAGCAGAGAACCTGAATTCTTCTGCAAGTTCTTGACTAACTCACTATATAATGTATATTTTCAGTTCAAAAAAACATGATTCAGTAAGATGTGTCTAAACAAGTTAAATTATTGAAGAGAACTGCAAAGTCTGCATATGAAAAGATGCACATAGACCTTGAAAGTGCTTCTCTTGCATTATTTAGAATAGTTATAAATGTCAGGTTACTGCTAGAGGTACTGCTCTTAAGAGTGGCATTTGCAAAATAGTATTTGCCAAAGTTCATGTGACAATTTCTGTGAAAACCATGGGCAAACTTTCTTTTATACAAAGTTTTGTGTTGGCTTAATGAAGATATTATAACTGATACTACTTTAACTGTTAATTTTGTTATTGTTATATAGTAGACTTGAATTATTATATTCTTAGGATCTTGTAAATGTATATTTCAGAGCATTATGACTGATATGATTGTCCCATAGGGAAACTGATTAAAATTGTTTAGCAGACTGCCAAAAGTCACTGTAATTATCCATGGAATATCCAATTAAATATTCAAAAAGGCCTTTTGTTAAAAGTATTTACACATTGTAAAATGTTCAAAGCATATTTAATTGATTATATTTTCCTTATTATACTATTTATAAACAAAGTAATTCTGCTGCATTCATAGATATCTCAATTGTTATCATTTATTTATAGTGTAACTAAAAACATTCCAGAAAATATATTTTATAATTGCAAATACTTAAAAACTTAAATTTGGAAATTAGTGTTGAAGAATACAATCCTGTGTGATAATATTATTTTATACATTTAGGAGGGAAGAAACTAGTGAAATAATATTTATTTTTTTACAGATGAGTGGGTGGTGCAGTGATTTACTTGATGTGAATCTTCTAACTATAGTCTGCCATTCCCACCAAATTACTGGATGGGATCATGCAATAGGATACATGGAATTTTAATGTGGGGATTCATCAATTTTGCCATGGCTGGGATTAAAATGATCCATCTTAGTAGCATGCTAAACCTCCTGGACCCAAGGGAAAGAAAACTGTGACAACAGAGAAGTGGTGGCAATTCCAAGAGTTTGAGATAGAGCAGCTTCCTAGCCATAGAGTGGATCAAGGAAGCTGAATACCTTCAGTCAGGAGACTCATTTGTGGAATGTGTAGCCTCTAGGTTTGAGTTCTATGTGGCCATTGCAGTGAATTATGAAATGTAGCAGTTAAGTAGAGCATGCCTTGGGAAGGATGCAAAGTGTCAGAAATGGCAAAGTATGTTAGAGTGTGTGGGTATATATGACTTTTACTTCATAGGAATCAGTCTTGAGCTGATGTTAAGCTTGATGCTTCTTCCCCTTTGTGAAGTAAGAGGTCTGAAGGGGCTCCTTTTTCATACCAAATTAAAATATTCATTACTAGAAGACATAGTGAAATATTGGCAAAACTCTATATTTTGTAAAATTTAATATTTTTACATTCATAATAAATTAGTACATTTAGTATTCGTATAGTACGTTAATTTTTAAATTTATAAAGTTTAAACATTTAATTTCAAAATGACTAAATTCATATGGGGTTGAAAGAAAAAAACAGAGAGATTTTCCAAGTACTCCCTCTCCATTTTCCCTAATGCTAAAATCTTAAAAATGTATAGCATAATATAACCAAGACAGTCAAAATGCAGAGCATTTCCATTATTGTATCTCTCATGCTGCGTTTGTATAGCCATACTCACTTCTCCCTCATGTTTCTATCTCTCCTCCCCTTAACGACCAGAACCCAATAATCTGCTTTCTAGTTCTATAATTTTATCATTTCAAACATGTTACATAAGAGTAATCATAAAGTGTGCAGCCTCATGCAATTGATTTTTATTTATCTCAGCATAATTATTTGAAGATTCAATACGTTTTTTATATGTCACAATAATTTGTTAATTTTTACTACTGGGTAGTATTTCAGGTATGTCTATATCTATGTACATGCATATATGTCATGATATTTGACCATATAATCAGAAAGGGCACTGGATTATATCCAGTTTGGGGCTTCTATGCATAAAGCTATTATAAATATTCTAGTAGAGTTTTTTGTGTGACCATACATTTTCATTTCTCTTCTATAAATAGCCAGGAATGCAACTTATGGGTCATATACAAGTTGTATGGATAATATTTTTAAGAAAATGTTTTTCATGGTAGCTATTCCGTTTCACATTTTTATAAGCCATGTTATATGATCTAGTTCTGTCACATCCTCCTCAGTATTTGGTGCTATCATTTATTAATTATTTTTTCCCCAAGCCAAACTGTATCCAGCTTTATTAAAGATACTTTTCATAAACAATCATGGCATTCAGGCAGGACATGGGCACACAACTGTTAACAGTATGCAACAACTTTCAAACTCCCTTCTTCCATGGGCTACCAAAATCAGAAAGCCTCTATAAAACCCAATGAAGTCTTCATCTGATGGTCTGAACAGGGAAAGTTTAGAGTGTGGGTTGACATTTCACATTTAGCATGTTGCTTAACAACTTTTCATGAGCTGACCCTGACTTTTAGAAAATGAAATGAAAATGGCAGAATTACCAACCTGAAGACCCGCAATCTAAACAAAGGAACCACTGCTCTTTTGGGGGGTGTCGCTGATATTGTACCACTGGAAAGTGCAGATTGCCTGACGCATGAATACCAGTTTTCTGAGGTCAGGTCCCAACAGGTCTCTGAGTTTATGGGAGTCAAGTCGATGCTGAAGGCAGACAGGGCGAAGAGGATATGAAGATGTAAAAACAAATTGTACTTTTCCCACACCACATGGCATCTGTGAGTCAAGGTGGCTAATGTATTTAACGTTAGGGAATCCCTCATCTTGGGAACCAAGATGCAGTCTCTCAAAACTATTTGGGAAAGGTGTTCGCTTCCACATCAATCCAGATGATGTGATAGAGACATTGTATTAGTGATATTTGCCCCTTTCCCTAAAAACAATGAATTATTTTGTGTGTTAACAACATAGCTTAAAAGTAAAAAAAATTCTGCATTTTTATAAAACTTGATAAAAATAATAGCATTTCAAACAGTACAGTCACCAGAAATACAGTTACCAAAAATGCACACAGTTCACTTGGCATAGCCAGCACCTGCAGCTTTCTGTGCCTGGTCTGTTTTGGCATCTCTATTTTCGGCAGGCTTATTTCCATCATTGCCAGCATCAGCTTTCCCCTTTTTCTCTTTGGGTACCTTCTCTCCCTTCTTTGCAAGGGTCTTTTCAGGCTTAGGCTCTGGCTTTGGAGAAACAGGTTAGCAGATAACCTTGCAGATCTCCTCTGAGGTTCATCCTTCACCTTGGCCTTATCTCCTTTAGCATCCCTTTCAGCCTTTCTCTAGGGCATGGTGGCTTCTGTGGCAGAGCTCAGGCGCTGGACGCGGAAACTCAGCTACACGCAGGCTTTGGTTGATCCTGGGGTTGTTCTCGCCTCTTCTTCACACTGCTCAAGCTCTGGGGTGTTTATAAAGTTTCCTAGCACTGGGAGCCCCGTACCGGTTAGCTAATTGATATTATTTTAAGAAGCCCTGGTATAATGTGTTAAAGAACTTGGCTGCTAAATCAAGTATTGCTAGTTCAAACCAACTAGCCACTCCATGAAGAAAAATGTGGTAGTATGTGTCCATAAAGATTTATAGATTTGTAAACCTTATGGGGCAATTCTCCTGCCCTATAGAGTGGCCATGAGTCAAAATGGAGTAGATGGCAATGCTGTATGTTTTGATTTCCTTTTTTCTGATATCTCATTTTGGCAATATGAGGGTAAGTAAAAAAGTATTCCTACTAGGATAACCGTTCATAAATGCACAGGTTAATTCCAAAGTGTATTTAAATATGTCACTGGATGGCCCCAAAGAAATTGCCTAAATAATACATTTGTCTTAGTCTTGTTATATTGTCTGTAAGATTGTCTTCAAAAAAAAGCATACATTTTGTGTCATGGGAAAAAAATAATATTTTGAGGTCAGGGCTTATAAATTTTTAACAAAATTCAAGTGGACATCTTCCCAAGTCATTGAAGCTTTGTAATAATATTGGAGGAGTTCTGCATCACATAAAAGAACAGGTTTTAGATAGATCAAATGTTTTCAGGAAGACTTCAAAATGAAACCAAGACAAAGAGGTCAGCTCAGGAGGTGATGGTGATAATTTTTTTTCTTTTTTGTTTGTTTTTATTTTTTATTCCAAGAGGGTAATCTGGATAAACTTTCTCAAAAGACACAGAATGATCATCAAGACTTCTTATGAAGAAGTTTCAGGAAATGGAAATCTGCAATAGTGAGGAAAAGGCCAGGACAGTGTGCTGAGGAATTTTTTTCCAATCAGGACAATGTACCTGCTCATTCTTCCATGGCAGCAAAGGCTGTCCTACGAGCATTTTGTTGGGAACCCTTACCACATTACACTACAGGCCTGACTGTTCTCCAACAAAATTAATTCATTTTGTTCCCAAAATTTAAAGAACATTTAAAATAATTATTATTTGAATCCCTCAAGGATGCCAAAACTGCTGTTTTGATCTAATGTAAATTGAATGGTATAGAATTCTTCAGGGAAGGGTTGTTGTTGTTAAGTGCCATCAAGTCAATTATGGGGAAGGGTTGTTGTTGTTAAGTACCGTGGTGTCGGTTCCAACTCATAGTGACCCTGCACAGGGTTTCTGAGGCTGCAAATCTTTACGGGAGCACAACGCCTCTTAGAGAATTGAAAACACTGGCTTCAGAAGTGTATAGGTCTAGATAGAGAATATGCAAAGAAATAATACCTTCACTTTTTATAATTTTGTTTAATAAAGTGTTCTATGATTTGTAGCTGTGGCACTGTAAGATAAGCAATGAACTGCCAACTACAATGTTGGCCATTCAAACCTACCAGCTGCTCCTCAGAAAACCTATATAGGACTACACTTACCAACAATAATGATTTGTAGCAATTCTTTACTTACCCTCATATATCTCAGTTCATTAGTAACTAAGATGTACATTTTTTCTTGTGTCTTCTTACAATATGCATGTCATTTTCAGTGAAATAGTCATGTATTTTCACATTTTCTAACTCTATGATTTAAGCACTAGACTGCAAAACAACATAATCAGTAGTTCAAATCTACCAGCCAACTGATAAGTTAGAGAAAGATGAAGCTTTCTGTTCCCTAAAAGATTTACAGTTTTAGAAACCCTATATAGGGTCCCTAAGAGTTGGAATCCACTTGATGAGAGTGGGTAACTGGACTGTTTAGTTTCTACTGCTGAGTTTGGGAAGTCTCTCTTATATTCTAGATAACAGTCCTTTGTCAGATATGTTGTTTTCAAATTTATTGTTGTTAAGCACCACTGAGTGGGTTCCAATGCATAGCAATCTTGCATAGGGTTTCCAAGCAGCCACTGGTAAGGTTGAACCATCAGTTTTGAAGTTCAAACCAACTATGCAGTCCAGCGCTTATCCTACAATACCATACCAGGATTTCTCCCTCCTAATTCATACTTTAAGAAGCTCTGGTAGCTTAGTGGTTACGAGTCGGGTTGCTAACCTCAAGGTCAGCAGTTTGAAACTACCAGCCATTTTGAGGGAGAAAGACGAGGCTTTCTGCTTCCATTAAGATTTACAGCCTTGGAAATCCTATACAGGGTCGCTATGAGTTGGAACC
>NW_006408747.1:2910771-2917411 GCF_000296735.1 Chrysochloris asiatica | reverse complement strand
ATTCAAGGTCATATTTTGGTTCTTGTGAACTTGTTTTCACTTTCTTCAGTTTCAGTTTGAATTTGTATATGAGTAATTGATGGTCTGTTCCACAGTCTGCCCTTGGCCTTGTTTTCACTGTTGTTATGGAGCTTTTCCATTTTCTCTTTCCACAGATGTAGTCAATTTGATTTCTATGTGTTCCACCTGGTGAGGTCCACGTGTATAGTCGTCTGCTATGCTGTCTAAGAAGATATTTGAAATAAACAAATCATTGGATGGCAGGTTAGAAACCATTGCCTAATTCTAGGTGTAGATGATTTTCTTCTATGCTAATTTGCTTTTTTTTTTTTTTCAATATTTACATTCTACATTTAAATCTGTGATCCATCTGAGTATATTTTTATATAGTGTGAGAGGTTAAAATCAAGTTTTATTTATTCATTTACCTATTTACTATTTATTTTCTAACCCACTCACACATACATTTAGTTTCTCACTCAATTTATGCATTTAATCTATTTATGCCAATTAGTTTAGCATCATTTGTTGTAGAGGTCAGGCATATTCAGGTGGGTCTATTGTGTTATCTAGTGTGCCCTCTTGATTTATAGGTTAATGTTTCTACAAGTACCACATAAAATTGATTATTGTAGTTATAATTGAATTCTGGTGTGGCGCCATAGGATGAGCACTCAACTACAAGGTTGGTTTGAACTGCAAAGTCAGCAGTTCAAACTCACCAGCTACTCCTCAGAAACCCTATACAGGGTTGCTCTGACTCTATAGCACTTAACAACAAGAAGTTATATAATAAGTCATGAAATTGAGTAGACAATTTCTGCTATTTATAGTCCTTTTATTTCAAAATTGTTTCACTATTTTATTTCCTTTCCATTTCTATATGCATTTTGGAGTAATCTGTCTACAAACTAAAAATATGTTTGGGGTACTTTCATTGAAATTTTGTATCTATTTGTAGAGAATTGATTTATTTACTATGTTGATATTTAAAACCAACAAATATATTATGACTTACAGTTTACTTATAGCATTTAACATTTCTTTCATAGTATATTATAGTGTTAAACTACAAGCTATATATGATTTTGGTAGATACGTGTCTATAAGTCATTTTTTGTGCTTATAAATGTTATTTTTTTAATTGGAGGGCCATGTGTTTATTGCTCATATAAAAATACAATTTTTTTTTTATGTTTATATTGTATCTTGCCACCTAACTGAGCTCACATTGCAGTTCTAGGAGAATTTTTCTACTTTTTTTGGCATACTTTGTAGATTTCTTGGGAGTTTTAAACTAGAAAATTTTATCTGCAAATAGGGACAGCTCTATATTATTTTGGTTTTCTGTATATGTTTGTTATTTCCTTTTCATGCCTTATTGAATGGTTAGAACTTCCAACACAATTTTATATACGAGTGGTGGGACTAGGCATCTTTGCCCTGTTCTATCTAGTTGTTGTTGTTAAGTGCAGAAGAGTCATTTCCAACTCATAGTGGCCCAACACAGGATTTCTGAGACTATAAATCTTTGAAGGAGCAGAAAGCTTCATATTTCTCCCATATGTCCCATTTTAAGGAAAAAGTATTCAGTCATTTGACATTAAGTATAGTAGTGGGTAGGAGGATGTTATGCTCTAGGGTTATAGTAAATAACATAATCCACTAGTCTCTTAAATAATACTGGTTTTTCTACATCTGTATTTGAAAATGAATAGATTCATTTACATTACATTTTATAATTGTTTCTTTGCAATCCCCAAGTGAAAGTATTTTAGTTACATAAAAAAAAACTAACATTATAAAGATAGCATCTTTATTTCAAATGTATTATTTACTTGCATTATCTCTCAGAAATAACATTTCATGAAAACAGTAATACTGATTTGAATACAAACATTGCACAAAATACTTATCTATACTACAACACTACAAAATATACACATTTTTCCCATTAAATGTATTACATAACTGTACATTTAAAAAATTACAAAGTAAATTTTGTAGTGTTCATTACAATATTGAATATAAATGCAAAGGAAAAAAAAGTGCCTAATTATCAGTGTTAAATTAGTTTAAAAAAACTTTGCTCATCCATGGCATGTAGCACTATGCAACACATAAAACAATAGAGGCCATCTTATAAATAAATATCTCTGAAATATATTAAGTGAAAATTTCTGTATACAAAGAGATGTATATTTGAGCCCATGTGCATTAGCTAGGATAAACACATGCCTAAGTATTCTTGATTTGGACTAAATATGTTCTTAAATACATAAACATAAAAGTGTTAATAGTAGTTATCTCTTTAAAGTGTAGCACCAGTTTAAAATTCACTTTTATTTTTCATTTTTGTTTATATTTTAGTACTTATTGTCTTTTTTTCAAAGAACATTTATTATTTTTTTAAGATTAAAAACTAGGTTGCAATAAATAAATAACCTATGCATATGCTTTGACACAGCAATTTGGTTTGTAGTAATTTTTCCTAAAGGAATGATTAAGGATGTGAATCAAGATTTATGTATATAATGTTCATTGCAGCATTGTTTATTATAACAAAAATGGAAAATAGCCAATTCTGCAGTATAGCAATGTGGTTATATAAATTACTGTACATCCTTATTATGAATACTGTGTATTCATTAAAATTATTCTGTGAAAGTTTCCTTCTAACAAGATGCATAATACTATATTAGCATGTGAAAAAATTAGGATTAGAAATTACTATGAATAACAAGCTTACAATTTGATTAAATGTATGTGTACTTTTATAGATGTTCTACATATCAAATTGTTAACTGGTTGGCTCTGGTTCTTTGACTTAGGGATGACATTTATGTTCTTCTATGAGGGTTTTTGCAATTTCTCAAATTTATACAATGAAGTGTAGCACTTTAAGAATCAGAAATCATGTTCCACAAAGCAATTAACATCACATTTATAAATAACATAAAAGGTTCACAGATAATATTTTAAACTACAAATATCAAGTCCCTGGCCAAAATGTTTATTAGAAACAATAAAAAAAAAGTCATTTGTAGCCCTAAAATAGAGGTGGGGGTGTAACATTGCCATTGCATCAATTCTCACTCATAGCGACCCCATACAGGATTTCTGAGGTTGTAAATATTTACACGAAAGACAGGCTCATCTAATTATAGCATTAGCAAAACTTTGAGAAAGGTCAGACTAAAGTTATAGGCAGAATTATCATTGTTACTGAGGAGGTATCAAGAATGGTGAAAATGACAGAAAAATACCCAAAAGAAGTATGAATGACCAACTATGGCAGGATCCTAGTAAAGAGGCTTACAGTAAATCATCTTGACATCATAAGCATAGCAATACAGATGAGGTACCATTAAAGGTCTTCTAGATAACAGATGTGCCATTGGACAACAAGGTGAGTTTGAACTGCAAGGTTGGCAGTTGAACTGAAGAGCTACTACTTGGAAATAATATACAGGATCAATGTTGTTTTACAATTTAGTCTCATATTCCTAACTTAGCCCTCTATCTCACGACTTGTCTTATTGAGCTGATCTTGTGTTCTTGAGATGACCTTTGAAATTTTCTGTTCAGCTCTTGTACCTCTTCACTTCTTTGATTTGTTTTAGCATCTCTACACTGGAAAGCAATTTTCAGAGTCTTTTCTGACATCCATTTTGGTCTTTTCCTTCTTTCTTGTCTTCTGAATGACCTTTTGCTTTTTTCCTGTATGATGTTCTTGTCATCTCACAACCCTTCTGCTCTTTGATCTTTAGTGTCTAATGCATGAAATCTGTTCTTAAGATGATCCCTAAATTCAAGTGGGATATGTTTAAGGTAATATCTTGGCTCTCATGGACTTGTCATTTCTTCAGCTTCAGCCTGTATGTGTATGTGAGCTACTGATGATTTATTCCACTGTCTGCCTCTGACGTTGTTTTGGCTGATGGCAAGGAGATTTTCAATGGTCTCTTTCCACAGATGTAGTCAATTTGAATTCTGGTGAGATCCATGTGTATAGCCATCTTTTTTGTTGTTTAACAAAGGTATTTGCTATGAAGAATTCATTGGTGTTCCAAAATTCCATCTTGCAATCACCAGCATTGTTTCTGTCACCAAGGTTTATTTTTCAACTACTGATCCTTCCATTTTGTTTCCAACCTTTGCATTCCAATCACCACTAATTATCAATACATCTTGATTGCATGTTTGATCAATTTCCGACTGAAGAAGTTGGTAGAATTCTTCCATTTCATTATCACTGGCTTTAATGGTTGGTGCATAAATTTGATTAATAGTGGTACTAACTGGCCTTCCTTGTAGGAGTGTGGGTATTATACTATCACATTTAGCAAGATAGCTCAGGACAACTCTTAATATGTTCTTTTTGATGATAAATGTGATGACATTCCTCTTCAATTTGCCATTCCCAGAATAGTAAACCATGTGATTGTCAGATTCAAAATGGCCAATGCCAGTCCCTTTCAGCTCAGTCATGCCTAGGATACTGACATTTATCCTTCCATTTCATTTTTTTAAATTTCCAATTTTCCTAGAGTCATACTTTGTACATTCCATGTTCCAATTATTAATGGGTGTTTACAGCTGTTTCTTTTTCTTGGCCCCATCAGCAAATGAAGGTCCTGAGGGCTTTACTCTATTCAAGTTATATTTTGAGGAGGCAGCTCTTCCCCAGTCTCATTTTAGGTTCCTTCCAATCTAAGGAGCTCATCTTCTGACAATATATCTGATACTATTCTGGTGCCCTTCATCATTTTTCAATAGTCAATATTATGTTGCTGATAGTGTCCCACTGCTATTCATAAGGTTTTCAGTGATTAAATATTCAGAAGTAGTTCCTCTCTCCTTCTTCCTAATCTGTCTTTGTTTGAAAGCTCAGCTGAAACCTGTCCACTGTGGGTAACACTGCTGGTATTTAAAATACCTGTGGTAAAGCTTCCAGAATCACAGCAACATACCCACCATAGCATGACAAACTGACAGACAAGTAATATGCTTTGAGGTTGAATATGCTTTGAGTACACCATAATTTGAAAGTGTCTGTTTTTGTTGTTGTTGTTGTTGTTGTTGTTTTTCTGTTTTCTTTTTCTCTTATTTTTCCATTGTCAAGCTTTCACCCTTATTTGAGACTACTACAAACACCATGGATTGGTTAAAGAGCATTTAAATCATCAAAGTGACATCTTTGTGTTTTAACACTTAAAAAAAATCTGTTTTACAACAGATTTTTTCAATATAATACATGTTTGACTTTTTCACAGCTACTTCCATGAATATTGATTGTTGAGCCAAGTAGAATAATAATCTCTGATAACTTCACTCTGTTTTTCTATTTATCATAATGTTTGTGAGTCTCCTGTGGAGATATGCAAAATGTGAGAACTTTAATATATTTTTATGTAAGAATAAAGCAATAACTGATTTTTATCAGTTTATAAGTCAGACATATGGGAAGGCTATGAATAGGTTGTTATAATCAAGATTATGACATTTGGGTATATCATTGTTGTCTCTTGTGCTCAGTGCCATTGAATGGGATCCAACTCATAGTGACCCCGTATAGAGTTTCTGAGAAGTGGCTGGTGGGTTTCTGAAGCTATAAATCTTTATGGGAATAGAAAGCCTCATCTTTCTCCCATGGAATGGCTGGTAGTTTCAAATTACTGACCTTGAAGTTAGCAGCCCAACTCGTAACCACTATGCTACCAGAGATCCTTACCTGCATATTTATTTATTTGCATATTGATGGATACAGAGATATGTATATAGATATAGGTACATTGAGCTCTAACTGAAATGTCAGTGGTTCAATTTTGAACCCAACAGTCACTCATGTGGAAAAGGTGAAGCAGTCTGCTTCATAGCCTTAGAAACTCTGTGGAGCAGACCTACTCTGTCCCTTAGGGTCCCTTTGAGTTGGAATCAACTCAACAGCCTATCTTTTTCTTTATATAAGTCACATGTCTTTGGAAAGGTTGAAAATGTGCAACAGTCAAGATGGGGCATAGGGAGAAGAGATGATAAAACTATGTCTTGAAAATTATGATTCAGATCTGTACAAACATATGGGAAAGAAATTGCATAAAATGTCAGCTTGTTATATCTACCTTATTATTATGAAATCCTACCTCTTAACGTGCAATATTTTGCAGCTGTCTTTAATGAGCAATGGGAATAGAGGTGCATTTTGGAGTCATTCGTGTAAGGATAAGATTTAAAAGACAGAGATAGATGGACACCACCAACAGCATAGAAAGAAAAGTCTATAGACAGAAACCTGGAGAAGTAGCAAACAAGATGGAAAAGAACAGCCAATAATAGAACTAATAGAAAAGAGGGGTAAGGGGTTTCAAGAAGAAGAGAGCAATTAACAAAGTAAAATGATATTTATAACAGTGTGAATAAGAATGGGAACTGTTCATTGGATTTAACAATACCGAGGTTATTGGTAACCTTGATGAAGTATTTTTCATAGAGTCCTTATGTGGGGAATAGGGACAAATTGGAGTTTTAAAGAGAAAAGAAAAGAAGAGTTTAAAAAAAAATACATGAGGTGTTTTGCTGTCAAATGTAGGAGATCACTACAGTGTCAGCATGAAATAAAAGCATAATTAAGTACAGGTGG
>NW_006408747.1:2909689-2910671 GCF_000296735.1 Chrysochloris asiatica | reverse complement strand
CTGGAGCTCTATGGATTTTTTTTTTTTTTTTTTCAGTTAGAAGTAATATGGTACAAAGTAGAGGAAAATCTGAGGCAAATCTGAAGATGGGATAGAATTACTGGGGAGATGTACTTGAGTACAAAAAAGGTACTGATATTTATTGGACCAGTGAGTACTTTTCCTAAGCAACAAACACAGTTTGTCTAGATATAGTTATTGTTGTTGTTAGGTGTCACTGACTTGATACCGACTCATAGTGACCCTATGAACAACAGAACGAAATACTGCCTGATCCTGGACCAACCTCACAATTGTTGCCATGCTTGAGCCCATTAATACTGCCACTTTGCCAATCCATCTCGTTTGGGGTCTTCCTTTTTTTCTCTGACCCTTGACCTTACCAAGCATGATATCCTTCTCCAGCCACTGGTCACTTCTGAAAATATGTCCAAAGTATGAGAGATGAAGTTTGGCCATCCTGGCCTCCATGGAGCTCTCTGGCTGCACTTCTTCCAGCACAAATCTGTTGCTTCTTTTGGCAGCCCATGGCATTTTCAATATTCTCCTCCAACACCATAACTCAAAAGCATCAATTCTTCTGTGGTCTTCCTTATTCAATGTCCAGCTTTTGCATGCATATGACAAGAAAATACCATGGCTTGGGTCAGGTGCACCTTAGTCTTCAAGCTGACATCTTTGCTCTTCAACACTTTCTAAAGGTCTTGTGCAGAAGATTTGCCTATGCAATATGTCATTTGATTCCTTGGCTGTTGTTTCCATGAATGTTGATAGTTGATCCAAGAAGAATGAAGTCCTTGACAACTTCAATCTTTTCTCCATTTAGAATGTTGTTTATTGGTTTATTGGTGAGGATTTTTGTTTTCTTGAGACTGAGATGCAATCCATAATGAAGGCTGTGCTTTTTGATCTTCATCAGTAAATATTTTAAGTCTTCTTCACTTTCAGGAAGCAAGGTTGTATCATCTGCATATCACAGGTT
>NW_006408747.1:2905938-2909302 GCF_000296735.1 Chrysochloris asiatica | reverse complement strand
TTGGCCAGATAGTTGTGTTACAAATTTCTTGGCATAGATTAGTGATGCCTTCAGTGCCGCCTTACTTTCTTGAAAGATTATAATTTTTATTCCATCAATTCCTGGTGTCTTCTTCTTTGCCAATTCTTTCAGTGCATCTTGGACTTCTTCCTTTAGTATTATTGGTTCTTGACCATATGCTACCTCTTGAAATGGTTGAACATTAACCATAATATAATATAATATTCAAGGTCATATTTTGGCTCTCATGGACTTGTTTCATTTTCTTCAGCTTCAGTCTGATTTTTCATTTAAGAAATTGATGGTCTATCCCACAATCTACCCTGGCCTTGTTTTAAATGATGATATAGAGCTTTTCCATCATCTCTTTCTGAAGATGTAGTCAGTTTGATTGCTGTGTATTCCATCTGGAAAAGTCCATGTGTATAATCATCTCTTATACTGTCTAAAGAAGGTATTTGAAATGAACACATCATTGATTTTGCAGAATTTTATCATGCGATCTCCAGCATCATTTCTATCACCAAGGCCATATTTCCCAACTACTGATCCTTCCTCTTTGTTTTGAACATTCGCATTCCAATCACCAGTAATAAACAATACATCTTAATTGAATGTTTGATCAATTTAAGATAGAAGAAATTGGTAGAATTCTTCTGTTTCATCCTCACTGGCTTTAGTGGTTTGTGCGTAAATTTGAATAATAGTGATATTAACTGGGCTTCCCTGTAGGCTCATGAATATTATCCTATCACAGACAGCATTACACCTCATGACTAATCTAGATATGTTCTTTTGACAATTAATTCAACACCATTCCTCTTCGATTTGCCACTCGCAGCATTTTAAACCATGTGGTTGTCAGAATCAAAATGGCCAATACCAGTCCATTTCAACTCACTAATGCTTAAGAAATCGATGTTTATGCATTCCATTCCAATTTTACAATTTCCAATTTTACTAGATTCATATTTCATACTCTCTTTGTTCCCATTGTTAATGAATGTTTTCAGCTGTTTCTCTTCATTTTGAGTGGTGCAGCATCTGCAAATGAAGGTTTTGCTGGCTTTACTCCCACGGGCTTTACTCTATTTGTGTTATTGCTCTACTTTGAGGAGGCATCTCTTCCCCAGTCGCATTTTGAGTGCCTTCCAACCTGAGGGGCTCATTTTCTGGCACTATATCTGACAGTGTTTCTCTCCTATCCATAAGATTTTCAGTGATTAAACATCAGGAAGTAGTTCATCTCTTCTTCTTCCTAGTCTGTCTTCATCTGAAAGTTCATCTGAAACCTGTCTACCATGGGTGACCCTGCTGGTATTTAAATTACCCATGGCAATTGCACACACAACAATTTAGAAGCCACCACAGTATGACAAACTGACAGACAAGTGATGGCAAGGTATAGTAGTAGTAGTATAAAGAATAGTGGCATTGAAGTGGTTTTGAGGGTAAATGTAGTAGGAAATGTCCCTTTTGATTTTTTCTGACTGAATTAGAAGGTAAGGTCTGAGAGTGGGAAAGATCTTAAAACCTTGGAAGACTCAAAGAGAGAAGATGTAAAGTATCTGTTTAGGAGAGTGGAAAGTGGAAAATGATAGAAATTTCAATAACGTTCCTGTGAAATTTTAAAGGCCTCTTGAGGTAAATTATTATAAATTTATATAAAGATATATGTGTATATCTGTTATGCAGAGTCAAGCCTGGGGGTGGGGGATGGGGAGCAAGGAATGTAAAGCATTGGAATTAATCAGAGCTGTGACTTACCCAGGAAATAAGATCCAGTGAAAAGGGGCAAGTGGATGGATGGTATATTCAATGGAGAAATTATAGTGATTAATCATGGCATTAAAATTGGGTTAAGAGGAAAGTACATAAAGGTTGTGAGAAACTGAAAACTGGATCAGAGATTTCATTAATGTTCATAAATTATGAAGTGGAGAACTGTTGTTTTGGGGGGCATTCTAGTCAGCTCAGACTAATAAAAACCATATGCACAACAGAACAAAATGATCATCTTCACAGTTGTTCTTATGTTTGAGTCCAGATTTGCAGCCACCATGTCAATCTATCTCTTTTTCACTGACCCTCTAATTTGCCAACTTTATGTCCTTGTCCATTGATGATTTCTTCCCGATAATGTGTGTAAAGTACATAAGATGGTGTCTCACCATTCTATCTTCTAATGAGCATTTTAGCTGTACATTTTACAAGACAGATATATTTGTCCAATATTCTTGGTCAATGCCATAATTCAAATACATCAAGACCAGATAGATGGTCTTTCTTATTGTACAATGAATGACATATGAGATGAATGAAAATACTATGTTCTGTGAACACTTTAAAGAGGTCTTTTGCAGCAGATTTGCCTAATATAATATGCCATTAGATTTCTTGATTGCTGATTTTATTAGCATGTATTGTGAATCCTAGTAAAATGAAATCCTTAATAACTTCAATATTCTTTCAGTTTATCATGATGTTTTTTATTAGTCCAGTTGTGAAAATTAGAAAGTACTTCTTTGGTTTCATTAAGCAAGGTTGTGTCATCTGTATAATTACAGATTGCAAATGAGCCTTTGTGGTGTAGTGGGGTGCTCCTTGGACTGTAGCTGAATGGTCAACAGTTCAAATCCACCAGCTACTATATGGGAGAAAGATAAGACTTTCCACTCCCATAAAGATGGCCTCAGAAACCCTATACAGGTTTACTATGAGTGGAAACCTTCTCAAACACCAAACAGCAGCAACAGTAATGAGCCTTCCTCTAATCCTGAGGCTACATTCTTCATCATATAGCCCAGCTTTTCAGCTAAATGAGTGGTGACAGGATACAACTCTGCTGCATGCCATTCCTGATTTAAAATTATTCATTATCTTTTTGTTCCTTTTTGAATGAGTACCTTTGGATCTATGTACAATTTCTGCATTGGCACAATTAAATGATCAATAAAGTATTCAGTAAAGAACAAGGAAGCATCACTCTGGTATTCTCTGCTTTCAGCCAAGATTCATTGGATGTCAACAATGATATCCCTAGTTTCAAGTTCTCTTATGAATCCAGACTGAATTTCTGGCAGTTCCCTGTCAATGTGCTGTTGCAACTGAATTATTCTCAGCAAAATTTTAATCATATGTGACATTAATGATGCTGTTTGATAATGTCTGCATTCTGTAGACTTAGTTTCTTTGGTATGGGCACAAATAAGGATCTTTTCCAGTCAGTTTGCTAGTAGCTTTGCTAGAACTCTTTCAAAATTCTTGGTGTAGACTAGTGAGTGCTTCCAATGCTCTATCATCAGTTTGTTGAAACATTTCAATTGATATTCCAGCAATTCTTAAATCCTTGTTTTTACTAAAG
>NW_006408747.1:2903983-2905273 GCF_000296735.1 Chrysochloris asiatica | reverse complement strand
ATTCATAACCACTATGCCACCAGAGCTCCTTCTGTTCTTAATGTGGTATATACTCAAGGTATTAATTTTGTTCTAATGGACTTGCTTAATTTTCTTCAGTACTTGATTATCTGTTTCACAGTTGATTCCTGGCCTTGTTTTGGCTGATGATATGGATCTTCTATATCACCCTTTCTCACAGATGCATTCAGTTTTATTTTTGTATATCCCATCTGGCAAGATCCATGTGTATAGTTGCCATTTATGGAGTCCTGGTGTGACAGTTTCAGATAAGCACTGGAGCATAAGGTTGATTTGAACAGCAAGGTCAGTAGTTCAAACTCAACAGTCACTCCTTGGAAATCATATACAGGTTCACTATGATTTGGGACCAACTCAAAGACACTTAATAACAAATGTTGCTGTAAAAGATATTTGCAATGAAGGAGTTCTTGCAAAGTTCTATCATGTTTGATCTTCATTGTTATTTCTATCAACAAGGCCATATTTTCCAACAACCAATACTTCTTCTTTGTTTGTACCTTTTGCATTTCAATCACCACTAATTATCACTGCATCTCGATTGCATTTTTAATCCATTTCAGACTTAAGAATTTGTTAGAATTCTTCAATTTCTTCATCATTGGCTTTGGTGGTTGAAGCATAAATATGAATAATAGCTGTATCAATTGGTCTTCCTTATAGGCATTAAAATATTATCCCATTATAGACAGCAATGTACTTCAAGATAGATTTTGAAATGTTCCTTTTGATAATGAATTTGACACTATTCTTCTTCAATTGTCATTTTTAGCAAGGTAAATAAACCACATGGATTTCTGATTTATAATGGTCTTTCCATTTCAGGCCACTAAAATCTGGGATATTGAACTTCATGTGTTTCCTTTAATTTTTGATGACTTCCAATCTCGCTAAACTCATACTTTGTACATTCCATGTTCCAATTATGAATGTATATTTGATGCTGTTTTGTCTCCCAATTCACAAATGAAGGTCCCCAAAGCTTTGCTCTATTCATATAATTAAGTTTGACTTTACTTTGAAAATGCAGCTCTTCTGAATTATATTTTGAGTGTCTTTCAATCTGAGGTGCTCATTTTCTGGCAGTATGTCAGATAATGTTTTCCTTCTACTCACAATGTTTTCAGGGGTAATCCCTCAGAAGTAGACCACTTAAACTTTGTTTCTAGTCTCTTTTTTTTAAGTTTTTATTATGAATTATGTATTAGTTTACATGTGTGGACATTATCTTTACATTCATCCTATCGTATTTTGTTTCATTGCAATGAT
>NW_006408747.1:2902788-2903865 GCF_000296735.1 Chrysochloris asiatica | reverse complement strand
AGCACACAGCCCCTCTCCCTCTCTGAGTCCAGAGTCCCCAGCTGCTCCTTCTGTCCACATCATTGTCTCTGCCTCCATCCCTAGTATCACTGCCTCCACTACAGAGTCTGGCACATCACTTTTCTCCCTTGATGGTTCCAGGGATATCCATTCCTGGACTGCAAAATCAGCCACTCCCCTCCTTTTGTTACCAAACATTTACATTTACCTTTCCATCACTCACTGTCAGACCTGACAGCAATCAGTTTTTATTGAACCACAGGAGTCCTATCCCTCTCAGCTTTTATCAACCCCATCCAGACATGTTGAGAACAATTCAGTGAAAATTCTACCTTTCCCTGTATCCTCTGGAGCTAGGTTCCCTATTGAAAGCTTGTAAGCCAGTCACTTCTTGCCTTTGTATCCCTCCCCCATTTTGGGTAGCAAAAGTCTAAGTTCCCCATCCCTTTCGACCCTATGTACAAAGGGGGTGGGAATGACCTTCACTGTAAAGATGTCCGCTCCTTTGTTATACTGCATCCACAAGTATATGTCAAGCTCATCCACTGGTAGTGGGTTACTCTTTTTTTTTCCTTCTTCTTTCTTGCTCTAATCATGTACTGATTATCCAGCCATTGATGTCTGGTCAAATAGGTACTATCTGCAAGTGTGGGTGTTCTTGTGCATCTCCCCTCACTTCATATCAGCTGGATGCTTCACACTCCATTCTAGTCTTCTAAGGCCATGTCCCTGCCCCCGGACCCAGGAGTCCCCAGGTCTCGTCATACTGCTGGTTAACCTGGTCTCAATCCAGTTTAATAGGACTCTATTGAATGTGCTCAGATTTAATTCACAACTTCATTGCTGTTTTTCTCCTTTTTTGGTTACCAACATGGTCAGCAGCAGGACCATATACCTGCTAGTGTATTCCATTTGAATTTCAGTCTTGGAAGGAGGTTTGCCTTAAGGTGACCTGACCATTTGCCTTGATGGCTCCTTGGGAAGCAACTTGATTGTTCTTATAATATTCAATTTGACTGTTGTTATTGTTTTTTATATTTCCTGCTGTTCTTTCTTTCAAGAAGTATCTTCTGTTCT
>NW_006408747.1:2880917-2902020 GCF_000296735.1 Chrysochloris asiatica | reverse complement strand
ATTTCTCCTGTTGTGACAGACTGATTTCACTCAGCATAATGCCCTAAATGTTTATCCATGTTATACAGCAGCTTGCTGCTTCCTTGTTATTCTTCAGGTTATCATAATATTCCATTATGTGTATGTACCAAAGTTTGTTTATCCATTCTTCAATTGATGGGCACTTAGACTGTCTCCATCTTTTTGCTATTATAAATAGTGCTGCTATGAACATTGGTGTGAATATATCTACTCATGTTATGGCTTTTACTTATTAAGGATAAATACCAGGAATTGCTGGATCATAAGGTATCTCTATTTCCAAACTTCTGAGGAAAGGCCATATTGTTTTCCAGAGTAGTTGGAACATTTTGTAATCCCACCAGCAATATAAGAGGGTCCCAGTCTCTCCATATCCTTGCCAACATTTATTATCCTCTACTTTTTTTTATCTTTGCTATTATTGCTGGTGTGAGATGATATCTCATTGTTGTTTTGATTTGCATCTCTTTAATGGCTAGTGATCGTGATCATTTCTTCATATGTTTGTTGGCTGCCCAGATCTCCTCCTTGGTGACATGTCTATTCATGTCCTGTGACCATTTTTTAATAGGGTTGTTTGTCCTTTTCTGGTACAGGTGTTATAGGTTCCTATATATTTTGGAAATTAGTCCCTTGTCTGATGTGTCAGTGCAAAAGATGTGGATTCCCCTTTTACTCTTTTGATGAAGTCTTTTGATGCACATAAGTTTTAAATTTTTAGTATGTCCCAATCATCTATTTTGTCTATTTTTGTTTGTGTAATTTTCAAAATGTTTGGTAGTCTGTGTATGCCCTGTATTAGAGACATCAATCACATGTGTCCCTATTTTTTTATTGATGGCCTTTGTAATTCTGGGATTCACATTCAGGTCTTTAATCCTTGTTAAGTTGGTTTTGGTATAAGGCAGGAGTTGAAGGTCTTTTTCAGTCTTTTGCAGATCGTGTTCCAGTTCTGCCAGCACCATCTGTTGAAAAGACTATCTCCTCTCCATGCAATATACTTAGGTACTTTGTCAAAAATCTGTTAGCTGTATGTGGATGGGTTACTTTCTGGATTCTCAATTCTGTTCTACAGATCAATGTATCTTTCATTATACCAGTACCAGGCTGCTGTGACCACTGTAGCCATGCAGCAAATTTTGATATCAGGGAGTGAGAGGATTCCACCTTGTTCTTCTTCTTCAGTAGTGCTTTGCTTATCCTGGATCTGTTTCTTCTCCATATAAAGTTTGTAATTTTTTTTTTTTTTCATCTCTTTGAAGAATGTCATTAGAATCTGGACTGGGATTGCATTATATGTGTAAATTGCTTTGGGCAGTACTGACATTTTCAGAATGTTAAGTCTTCCTTTCCAGGAGCATGGAATATTCTTCCATTTTTGTGTCTCTTTTGGTTCCTTGTAGTAGTGTTCTATACTTTTCTTTGCATAGGTCCTTTGTTTCTCTGGTTATATTTATTCCTTTATATTACATCCTTGGGTGGCTATTGTAAATGTTATTGTTTTCTTAATATCCTTTTCAGTGCTGTCATTATAGAGTAATCCAACTTACTTTGGGATGTTGATCTTATACCCTGCCACTTTGCTTAATCTGCCAATGAGGTCTAGTAGCTTTTTTTACTGAGTCTTTGGGATTTTCTATATATAAAATCATATTGTCTGCAAGTAGAGTTTTACTTCCTCTTTGCCAATTCAGATGCCTTTGATTTCCCTATCTTGCCGTATAGCTCTGGCTAAGACTACCAGCACAATATTGAATAGGAGTGGTGACAAAGGGCATCCTTGTCTTGTTCGTGTTCAAAGAGGGAAGACTTTCAGTTTCTCTCTATTGAGAGTAATGTAGGCTATTGGTTTTGTATATATGCTCTTGATTATGTTGAGGAATTTCCCTTAATTTCCTACTTTGTTGAGTGTTTTTATCAGGAATGGGTGTTGGAGTTTGTCAAATGCCTTCTCTGCATCAATCAATATGATCATGTGATTTTTTTTTCTTTTTTCTTGTTTATATGGTGGATTACATTGACTATTTTTCTAATACTGAACCATCCTTGTATGCTGATATGAATCTCGCTTGGTCATGATGTATTATTTTTTTGATTTGCTGCTGGATTCTGTTGACTAGGATATTGTTGAGAATTTTTGCATTTATGTTCATGAGGGATATTGGTCTATAATTTTCTTACTTAGTGACTTCCTTTCCTGGTTTTGGTATGAGGGTTATGCTTGCTTCATAAAATGTCTTTGGAAGTTTTCCATCCTCCTCTATAATCTACAATAATTCGAGTAGAATTGCTGACAGCTCTTCCTTGAATGTCTGGTAGAACCTACCAGTGAAAGCCATCTGCACCTGGACTTCTTTTGGTTGGGAGTTTTTTGATGACCTCATAAATTTCTTTTATCATTATTGGTCTGTTCAAGTCTTCTACTTCACTCTGTGTGACTTTAGGTGGGTCATGTTTTTCTAAAAATGTATCCATTTCTTCTAAGTTTTCAAATTTTTGTAGTACAACTCTTCATAATATTCTGTTATTATCCTTTTGATTTCCTTTGGTTCTGTTGTGACATCGCCCATGTGGTTTCTAATGCATGTTATTTGTATCTTTTCCCTCTTTTCTTTTGTTAGGTTTGCCAATAGTTTGTCAATTTTATTAATCCTTTCAAATAACCAGCTTCTTGTCCTGTTGATTCTTTCTATACTTTTTCTGTTTTCTATCTCATTTATTTCTGCTATGATTTTTATTAGTTATTTTCTCTTGGTGACTGTATGTTACCTCTGCTGGTCTCTTTGTAGTTGCTGGAGATGCTGTGTTAATGTGTTAATTTTGATTCTTTCTTCTTTTTGGATGTGCACATTTATCACAGTAAATTGTCCTCTCAGCTCTGCTTTTGCCAAAGCACAACATACCAAAAACACAACATACCAAAATCTTTCCCAAAGATTTTGGTATGTTGTGTTTTCATTCTTGTTTGTTTCTAGGAACTTTCTGAATTCAAGTTTAATTTTTTCTATTATCCAGTCACTCTTCCCAGGGTTTTATTCAGTTACCATGTATTAAACTTTATTTCCTTGGTCTTCTTAGTGTTCATTTCTAATTTTATGGCATTGTGGTCTGAAAAGATGCTTTGTAGTGTTTTGATGTTTGTAAATTTATGGAGGCTTGCTTTGTGACCTAACACATGATTAATTCTGGAGTATGTTCGATGTGCACTGGAAAAGAATGTGTATTGTGCTCTTGTTGGGTTGAATGCTCTGTGCACATCTGTGAGGTCAAGTTGGTTGATTATGCTGTTTAGTTCCTCTGTAGCTTTGTCAAGTTTCTTTCTGGTTGTTCTGTCCCTTTTCGAAAGTGGCGTATTAAAATCTCCCCTTATAATTGTAGATTTATCAATTTCTTTCTTCAATTCTAGTAAGGTTTGCTTTATATATCTTGGTGCTCTTTCATTGGGAGTGTATATGTTAATTATGGTTATGTCATCTTGCTCAATTGATCCTTTAATCTAGAGATAGTGTCTTTCTTTATCTCATGCTGGTTTTTGCCTTAAAGTTTATTTTGTCAGAGATTACTATTGCCACTCTTGCTTGTTTTTTTTTATTATTGCAATTAGTTTGGTATATATTTTTCCATCCTTTAACTTTTAGTCTGTTTTTTTTTTTTTCTTTGTGTGCAATGTGTGTCTCTTGCAGGCAGCATATTGAAGGGTCTTGTTTTCTTATCCATTCAGCCACTCTCTGTCTCTTCACTGGTGCATTTAATCCATTGACATTCAATGTAATTATCCATAGGATAGGTATGGCTTAACTGCTATTATTATGTTAATTTTTGTGGTGCTGTTTGTTCCTTTGTTCTGCATGCCTTCTTGTGCTGAGTTCATATTTTTTGTGCTATTTCTTGTCAGTTTCTTCTTAGTTTAATGTTTCCTTGTTCTGCTTGGAAGTTCATTTTCATGGGAAATTGTGAAATATTAATTTTGTTTAGGGTTACCCTATCGTCTATTAAGTTTTCCCTGCATTTAAGTCTATTGTATCCTGCAATCTACTCAACCTTCTCACCATTTGAATCTCTGTTCCTGTATTTTTCCCTTCTTTGACATTGATATTTTTTTTTATTTTGGTTGGCCTCACAGGTCCTCTGAATTCATTGCTGTAATTTTGTTCTGTTCTGAACTCTGCTATGTGTCAACTGAGTTCCAGGTTGTGTTGCCACATCTTCACTCTCTGGTTGTTGTCTGTTCTTGCTGGTTTTCAGTCCAAAGAACTCCCTTTAAGATGTTTTGAAACACTGGATTGGCTTTTAACAAAATCTGTTAGCTTCTGTTTATCCTGTAATATTTTGATTGCACCATTGTATTTGATTAACAGTTTTTCTGGATAGATGATTCTTAGTTGGTAGTATTTTTCTTTCAGGGTTTTATATATGTCTCCCTATTACCTTCTTGCCTGCATGGTTTCTGCTGAGAAATCAGAGCTTAATCTGATTTGCTTGCCTTTATAAGTAACACTTCTCTTTTCCCTGGCTGCTTTTAGGATTCTCCCCTTGTCTTTGATTTTGGAGAGCTTGATTATGATATTTCTCAGTGCTTTTCTTTTGGGGAGTCTATCCTTCCTGGGGTTTGTTCATCCTCTCATCCTTCAAGATGTTAGGAAAAATTTCTTCAAGAAGCTCTTCAAATATTTCTTCTGTGATTCTTCCTGTTCTGGAATGCTATTAATTCTTAAGTTATTCCTCTTCATGTTATCCAGCATAAACCTTAGACTTTCTTCAGAATTTTAATCCTTTTTTCTGCTTGCTCTTTGATCTTAGCAGTATTGAAAGATTTGTCTTCCAGCTCGCTAGTTCTAGCTTCCATATCTTCCATTCTACTACTTTGCCCTTTCAGTGTATTGTCCATTTCTGATATTTTGTTATTAATCATCTGGATTTCTTTTTGCAGATTTTGGATTTTTTCCAATGTTGTATCTATCTTGTTTGATTGTTCTTGTAGCACTTTTCTGACTTCTTCCTTATTTTCCTCCACCCCTTTTCAGAGTGTTTGAATTTGTTTCCGTATCGTTCTTTTGAATTCCTTCTCAGGCAGATCCAGAGCCTACTCTTCTGCTGGAAAGTCTGTGTCTGCTTCTATCTCATTTGTCTAAGTTACTTTTTTGTGTTTGGGGACATGTGTTGAGATCTTTAATTGTGTTTTCGTGGATATTTTCAGCAATTATGTGGGTTTTTAATGCTTAAATGGATGTATGTTGCTTTGTTGTGAAGCTTTACTGAGCATCTCTTTATGGATATGATCTGCAGATAGGCTTTCCTTTTCACATGTAATGCCTAGTAGCTCGTATTGGCTCTTGTCCAGATGGTGCAGTATTACAGGCTTGGTTATATGAGCACAGTTGCTGTCAAATTTTGGGTAAGGTAGGGGGAGAAATCTCCAACCCTTGGGAGAAGAGTGAGGCCAAAAGGACCAAAGACAGAAACAATATAAAAGCAGAGACAGAAACCACCAGTCAAAAACAAAAATAAAATTGTGATTGTCCAATAGCCTTTGCTGTGCATGTAGGGATAAAGGGTCCTGCCCAGGCCAACTTGGGGCTGGTCCCAGAGTTAAACGTCATAAGAAAGGTTGCCTCCTTGTGTTGTAGGAAAACTGTGGGTGCAATGCTGGACCCTTTTTGGGTGTGTGCTTCTGCCTGCCTGAAGGCTTCTGGGCTGTGTAGTGAGAGCACGATTGGAGTGAAGCAGAAAGATACATGAAAAATGAAAAGTGAAAGATGAAAAACTGGTCACACCTCTCCCTCCAAACATGCAGCTCTGTGACTTCTAGCACTGGGTCACTGCCTCCATTTGGCTATGGCCCTGCCCTCTAACCTTAGGACCTCTGGCTGCCAGAATCTATTAAGCTGGGATTGAATTAGAAATCAGTGTATTTTACTTCCACAAGCAGTTTTCTCCACAGGTGGGCACAGGAAACTGGTGCCCAGAACCTTAAACAGGATCCAAAACTCCACAGTTGTCCTTCAGACTGCTCTTTCTCTGCTTTTCCTGGGCTTTAGCAGAGGAGCTTTCATTATCTCTGCTTACCCACCCCAAACCTGAAGTCCCCAGTTCCCAGTCTTTTTCATTTTATTTTTTGAATTTTTGATTGTGCATTGAGTGAGTGAAGATTTACAGACAAGATCATCAGTTTTACATTCAATTAATAGCACACTTTATTTCATCTCAATTATGACAATTCCCTCCATGGAACAACAGCTATCACATTTCCTCCCTGTGGCTTCTATTTCCATTTCACCCACCTTCTAAGCCCTTCTCATGTTTGTTCTTAGGTACATGTTACCACTCTGACCTTGAATGACTGACCATTCCATCATTCATAGAGAGCATACTTTACTAGTGTTGTTGTTCCCCCTCTATGCCTATCTACTTTTTGACTGAAAATTGGGCCATGGGGATGGGTTTCTTTCCAGAATTGAAGGTTGACCAAGGGTCTCAGGTTCCTCACCAGTAAACTCAGTCTTTTCTTTCTTTCATCCTTTCATTAATAATTTGGAGTTTTGTTTCACATATTCTACCACTCTGTGCGGGATCTTCTAATGTTATTCCTTTCAACATTCACAACAGTTGGTAATGGTAGTGAGGCATAATATAGTTCTTCTGATTTCAGAGTCACAGAGATTGATGTTCACATGTTCCATTAGTCTATTGTGCTAAGTGATTCCAAGCATCTTCATTTCTTGTCAGTATTCTTTCTTCTGCACATGGAGAGACAAATACGTGTATCTTAAACAGCAGCTCATGAGCTTTTAATAGTCTAGATACTACTCACCAAAGTAGGATGTAAAACATTGTCTTTGTGGACTATTTTATGCCAATTGATTGTGGAGTCTCCTTAGACTATGCTCCTAAAACCCCAGGCCTATCTAGTTATGTATTGCCTTAGGATGTTTGATAATGTCTACAAAGTTTTCCATGTGTGCTCCACCAAATTTATTGCTGTGTTTGCCATGGGTTATCTTCTTGGTATTTGAAACACCAGTAGTATAGCTTCTAGCATAGAAATAACACTCAAGCCAGCAGAGCATGACAAATTGACCGGTGTGTGCAATTTGGGGTATTAGAGAGTCATTGTTAGATGCTGTTGAGTTGATTTCCACTCATAATGACCCTATGCACAATATAACAAAGAACTGTTTTACCCTGGTTCATATTCAAATGATTTCAGTGTTGAGCCCATTATTATATATCACCTTAAGAGTCTTATTCTTTTTCTTTGACCCTGATATTACTAAGCATGCTGTCATTTTCCATGGACTGATAACATACCCAAAATATATCAGAGAAAGTCTCACTATCCATCAATGTCGGGATACAAGTTACACGGAATAGCCAGTGACCTTGAACCACAGACCTTGCATTCCAATGCACTAACCCACAGCTCCATACTAGGATTTCTGCATATGCATATATATGCTTATGAGGTAGTTGCAAACACCATTACTTGGATCAGGAGCTCCTTAGTCTTCAGAATGATATCTTTGCTTTTTACCATTTTAAAATGTCTTTTGTAGCAGCTCTGCCCAGTGTAATACATTGTTTTATTTCCTGATTACTTCTTCCATGGTGTTTATAGTTAATCCAAGTAAAATAAACCCTTGACAACTTTGATTTTTTATCAGTTTGTCATGATGTTGCTTATTGTTCCCACTTTAAGGGTTTCCTGTTTTTGTTATGTTGAGGTGTAATTTATCCTGAAAGTTTCAGTCTTTGGTCTTAATTTTCAAGAGTTTCAAGTCATGCATGTTTTCAGCAAACTAGGTTGTGTCATTTGTATGTCACTTATTACTAATGAGTCTTATTCCAAACCTGATGTTGTGTTGTATTATGGTCCAGTTTCTTGGATTATTTACTCAGCACACAGACTGAATAATATGGTAAAACAATTCAAACTTTGACACCTTTTATGATTTGAAACTATGCAATGTTCACTTTCTCTGTTCTAAAGACTACTGCTTACAAGTTATGTTTGAATTTGGAATTCCCAAACTTTGTAGTGTTATCCATAAATGTTATGGTTCACAGAGTTAAATACATTTGCATAGTCAGTAAGAAACATGTAGACATGTGTCTGATAGCCTCTATTTTCAGCCATGATTCATCAGACATCTATAATGTTATCCATTATTCTAAGTTATCTTCTGAATTTGACTTGAATTTCTGACAGTTCCCTGTCGTCAATGTACAATTATAATTATTTTTTAATTGTTGTCAGCAAAATTTTTCTTGTTTGATAATAATATTGTTTGATATCTGTATTCTCTACAGTGTATAAGCTGAAATACAAAACTTGGTACTTACAGGATAAAACAAATATTTGCTAATTTATTGGAAATCTGAGATATAACTGAAGTAGTGAAAATGTTTGTGTCAATTAACAAACCTATTCACAAAAACTCTTACTCTCCACAATATTTGCATCAGAGGTATTATAAAAATAACACAACTCTTGTTGAGGGTATGTTACGATCAGCAAATGGTGATAATTATTTAAGAGAAGTTTTATAAAATGATTTTGTTTTTATTGTTGTTAGGTGCCGTCAAGTGTATTCCAGCAAATAGAGACCTGTGCAGAACTGAATGAAACACTGCCCAGTCCTGTGCCATCCATACAAGCATTACTATGCTTGAGCCCATTTCTTCTGCCAATTCATCTCATTGGGGATTTTCCTCATTTTCGCTGACTCGCCACTTTACCAAGCATGATGTCTTTCCCCAGGGACTGGTCCCTCCTGTTAGTTTGTCAGAAGTATGAGAGATGATGACTTTCAACATGGTTTCTAAGGAGTACAACATTCTGGTTGTACATTTTTCCAACACAGATTTGTTGCTCTTCTGGCAGCCCATGGTACTTTTATTATTCTTCTCCAATGCTGTAACTCAAATGCAGCAATTCTATAGTCTTCTTTATTCATTGTCCAACTTTCACATGCATCTGAAGCTATTGAAAATATCATGACTTGGGTTAGGGGCACCTTAGTTCTCAAACTGATATATTTTCTCTTGAACACTTTAAAGAGGTCTTGTGCTACAGATTTGCCCAATACAATATACCATTTGATTTCCATGAGAGTTGATCATGGAAACAAGCAAAATTAAGTATTTTGTATAAGTATTAACTTCAATATTTTCTCCATTTATCATTATTTGATTTATTGGTCTAGTGGTGAGGATTTTTGTTTTCTTTACACTGAGGTACAACCCATACAGAAGGCTGTGGTCTCTCATATTCACCAGTAAATATTTTATATCCTCTTTGTTTTCAGCAAAGTTGTATCATCTGCATATCACAAATTGTTAATGAGTCTTCCTTCAATCCTAATTGTCGGGGACCTGCCTCGACATTGGGGTTCAGCTCACGAGGAGAGGATACCTGACTGCAATTCATATATATCAAGAATACACAGAAAGAGACAAAGAGAGAGACAAAGAGGCACCCCAAAGCCAGGGTGGATACATCACTGGTGGGCAGGCCTGGGAGTACAGGCATCGTGGCCTCTGCAGGCAGCAACTCACTGCCCTGCAATCTTTACCACATGCCTTCCAGCCAGTAATGCTCTGCCATCTTTACTCTATGCCTGCCAACCAACAATGCACTGATCTTTACTCCATGCCTGCCAACCAGTAATGCACACCTGGGGAGGCCAGGGCCTCTGCTTTATTCAGGGGAGGAGCTTCACACCAAGCTGGGAGGGACTTAGGCGAGGTACAGCTAACATCAGTACTTTTCCAGACATTCAGGTAACTTTACATAGTACTTCACTGGTTCGAATCCCAGGACAGCAACTTGGAGTCTCAGGCCCAATTAACATATCTATAGCCCCTGAGCATAGTTGGGGGAAGGTGAGAGATAAAGACAAAAGCTTGGGCGGAGTCCTGCTGCTTTGGCTTCCTGAGCCAGGTCTGCAGGAGGACTCCAGACACCCAGGTAAATGGGCTGCACCTGGAAAAGGATTAGGGAGGATGGGTTCTTTGTCTATAGAACAAAGAGCTGTGAAGTAGCTAAGACATTTTTAGTTAATCCTTTGGAGAAAGGCTTAACCTTACAACCTTTAGTCTCGGCTTTAGGAAAATATCACATTTATCTGTGGATTGTCCAAGGCTCCAGTGTATTAATTTAATATATACCTGAATATTAATATGAAAGCAATTTGCCATTAACTGCCAGTGGCCTCATTTGTTACACTTGGCCCTAGAGGGCCTCGAACCTCTGACTAGTCTTACACGGTCTGCAACACCTAATGTCACATTCTTCTTCATATGATCCATCTTCATTGATTATTTTCCGAGTACACATATTAAGTAACTATGGTGAAAGAGTATAACCAGAGTGATCATTGCATTTGTAGCCACAATGGTGAGCAGAGCAATTCTGGGCCCCATCAGCATGAGCAGGAATCTATCTGCACAGGATCACTATGAGTTGGAACTGATTCCACAGCACATAACCACCACTGCCACCTACCTATTTGCATATATAATCTTTTTTATTTTCTCTATTATGTTTATCTTCTGTGTGTGTGTTTTTTTCCCTCCATTCTTTTTCTAACTATTGCCTGCTTGCTTTTTCTTCACTATTGTCTTTTATGCTGCTGTTTGCTTGCATGTTCCTATCTCTCTTGCATGTGTGTGTGTGCTTCTCTTGCCTCACCTGAGAGGAGACAGGCACCATGCTCATACAACTCAGCCCAAACTATACCCTCTGCAGACCCACCCACCCAACAAAAAACAATAACAACTTCCATACACATAATTAATAACAGCAATCAACATTAACCAATCTCATCCTAAACTGAGCTATATGAATAGTAACCTGAGAATGATGCACCCCTTTACATCTCCTAATCACACTCATCAAAATGCAGCTGGTGCATACCCAATAATAATGCAATTCCAATACATATTTCAACATCATTCTTCAAATAGCTGGGAAAACTGATCACTAACTTTATATGGAAAGAAAAGAAAACTCAGATAAGCAAAGCATTACTTTAGAAGAAGAACATTAGAGGCTCTTACTTCCTGATCTAAAAATCTAATAAAAAGTCAGTGGTCAAAACAACCTGATAATGGTGCAATGATTGAAATATAAAACAATGAAACCAAATTGAGAACCCAAAAGAGCATCCAGAATGTAGTCTGCTGAACTTTGAAAAAGGTCTAAACCACATTAAATGGTGAAGAATCTCTTCAACAATGGTGTTGGCATTAATTGACATCTGTTTTCAGAACAGCAAAACAATACCCAGATGTCACACCATATACATAAACAAATTCAATATTTATCCAAAATCTTAATGTTAAATCATCAATGAAAAAATATGGGAAAACTTAAGGCCCTAAATACATGGCATACATATAAGTACAAACACACAAATAGATGGCTGGGACCTCCTAAAACTTAGCCATCTATGTGTATCAAAAGATTTCACCAAAAAAGTAAAAAGAGCCCACAGACTGAGGAAACATTTTTGCAATGATATATCAAACTAAAAGCTAATGTTTAAAATTTATAGAAAACTATAATACCTCTACAAGAAAAACAAACAAACCAATAAACAACCCAAGGGAACAAATGTTTACAGGAAGGATCATTCCTACCCCCTCCATACACAGAGTAGACAGGGATGGGCAACTTGGATATTGGATATCCAAAAAGGGGGCGCTACCAAGGCAAGAAGTGACTGGCTTACAAGCTTTCAAGAGGGAACCTAGATTCAAAGGGCATGGAGGAAGGTAGAATCCCCACTGAGTAGTATCCAATCTGTCTAGGTGGGACTGATTGAAGGAAATGCAGATAGGTCTCTAGTGATACAAGGGTGAACAATTGTTACCAGGACTGATTGTGAAGGTTATAAATGCAAAAGTAGACATTTTGTGGCAAGGAGGGGAGTGATTGACTTTGCAGTCTAGGAACGGAGGTCCCTAGAACTATGAAGGGAGAAGAGCGGAGAGCTGAACCCTAAGAGAGAGGCAGCGATCCCTAAGATGGAGGCAGAGATGATGACGTGGAAAGATAGAGCAGCTGGGGACTTAGGACCCCAGGAGGGAGAGGGGCTGTATGCTGATGACCCGGGTGGAGGGGTGAGGGGGGAGCAGACTTATAGGATGTACCCTTTCATTGATTGGTGATGCTTGGAGGGGATTTTAACCATGGCAATGAAACAATATACGATAGGATGAATGTAAAACTGATGTTCTCCCATGTAAACTGTCACATAATTCACAATAAAACTTTAAAAAAACAGACAACAGCAAAAAAGCACACAACCCATTTAATAATTGGGAATAGAACATGAACTGACACTTCACCAAAGTAGACAGTCAAGTGGCCAACAGATATATTATGGAATAGTCATGATCACTAGCTGTTAGAGAGATGCATAACAAATGAACAATGAAATATCTTCTCACCCTAGCATTAATAAAAATTAAACCAATAAAAACAAATGCTAATGAGGGTGTAGAGAGCTGGGGCTCTCCTACATTGCTGATAGCATTGTAAAATGGTGCAATCACTGTTAAAAACTGTATGACACTGCCTCACAAAGTTATGAATAAGAATATCATATATGGTTTTTGATATATCTTGAGGATATATAGCTAATATATATGCCCAGGAAATAATAATGAAACCTGAGTAGATATATGCACAACCATGTGTCACAGCACTATTCACAATAGTGAAAAAGATGAAGAAAACTCAAATGCCCATCAATGGAAGCATGAGTAAGCAAACTTCAGTACATACACACAATTGAATAGTACACGATGTTGAAGAGTAATGTTGAATCTGTGAATTACCTTATAACTTGGATGAACCTGAAAGACATTATCCCAAGTGAAAATAGTCAATCAGAAAAGAACAAAAACCCAATAAATGGTTTTCATGGTAAAATAAATATTTTGAAGTTTACAAGGAATGGAAGGGAAAGAAAGTTCACTCGATAAAGGGTAGTCACATGGCACAGGTTAACTCTGGTTATGGGGAGGACAATATACAAGAAGAAGGAGGTTGGCAGAAGAATGAAGGCAGGTGAAGACACAGAGAGAAATGTAAGGGTTAAAAGGAACAGAGGTAAATACTGTTATATAGACAACTATGGAACAACAGTGTTCTGTGGGTACATACATATACAGAAACATAGGCTGAACTGGTTTAGAGTGGCAGTCTACCACAAATGTATAAGAATTTTACAAAGGATATTTTTACATGGGTAAAAATACCTTTGCTGCAAATGCACTTATGAATGTAGTGGAGCATGTTGTTTTTTAGGTGCCGTTGAGTTGCTCCTGACTCATAAGGGACACTGTATAGGGTTTCCAAGGACCCTATATAGTGCCAAGGTGAGTTTGAACTACCAACCTTCTGATTCACACAGTGCAGTACTGATTCTACAGTGCCACACCAGGAGCATACATGGGGTAAAATGATGAAAACACTATAATGTTAGGTATTATCAAACATCTTAAGGCAAAGAGTTGCTGTGCCTGGGACTCAGCACCACAGATTCGGGGGATACTACAGTCAGTCGACAGAAACAATATTCTACACCCTATTTTAGTGAGCAGGAACTGGGATCCCAAAAGCTCATGAGTGGCAATCTAAGGTGCAACATTGGTCTCTCCATGTGCAAAAGAAAGAAGACTGATGAAAACTTAAACATACTTGTAGTTAACTAATCCATTGGACCAATGGAACATGTGAATATCAGTCATCATAACTCTGAGTCCAGAAGAACCAGATGGTGTCAGCTACCCCAACCAACTTTTCTGAAAGAGATAACACTAGAATGTCCCAGATAGAGTGTCAGAAAATGTGGAGCAAAACTCACAATTATTATTTTTTTTAATTCTAGGCTTACTGGTCAAATAGAAATTGCAGGAATCTGAGACTTGGATCCCTTTTCAGGTCTGGCACAGAACTTACCCTCATAGCCAGTGGTACATAAGGAGGGAATAAACACTAGTAAGGTATGCTCACCATGGAATAGTCAACCATTCAAGAGCAAAAGGGCAACATTTACCTAACATCAAAATTGAGAAGGATGGAAAGGAGGATGGAAGGGAAATAAGAGCCATATGGAGGAATTGGGATAACTGCTGTTACCTGGAAGGGATTACAATCATTGATATGAAAAACAGTATATGTTTTGTAGAATGTAAAACGCATGTACTTCTGTGTAAACCTTCACTCAATTCACAATAATAAGTTTTAAAAAAGAAGTATTGTCAGAATGATCATTGAAAATGAGGATGGCAAGACTTCTCTCACATACTTTGCACGTTATCAAATGTCATCAGGAGGGATTGGATCAGTCGCTGGAAAAGGACATCATGCTTGGTAAAGTGAAGGGCCAGAAAAATGAAAAAGTCCTAAGCAAGATGAATTGATGCAATGTCTAAAACACAGGGTTCAAATGTAGCAACATTTGTAAGGATGGCAAAGGACCATATTGGGTCACTGTAAGTTGGAACTGACTCAGTAGCACCTAATAACTGTAAGAAATATATGGACTAAGACCCTACTAGCAATATTGTTTTATTAGCCTCATACACGGGAAATTTCCAGGAGATACATGCATATGATATATCAAAAAACACTGAATATTAAAGCATATATGAAAAATCAGCTATATTCTATTAAAACATACATGAAAGGATTTGTAAAACTCCAGTATTATGTAAGTCTTCTCACTACTTTTTTGTTGTGGGAAATAGTTATATTTTATAACAAATATTTTATTGTTTAGCATGCAATATGTTTTATTTTATTTTAAGTGAAATAAAACTATGATTCTATTGTCTTTCAACTCCATTTTTCAATGAATTGTTTGATACTGTCTCACATGTTTTAATTTGTTTTAAGTCTAATACTATAAGTGTGAATACACATATTTAATTCCCAATAATCAAAGCACTTTGAGATTTTTAAAATAATGTTTAAAAGCATAAAAGGGTCTTGAGACCAAATGTTTGAGCAATATATTTTAGAATTTTGGCTAGCTCCCTAAGTAATCTGTTTGTGCAGAAAAAAAGTCACTGTTATATTTTTTTAAAGGAGTGGGTATGGCCAAAGTTTAAATTTCTGCTGTATTTAACTGTTGCAGTTGACTAATGAATCTGCTTTCTAGCACTTACAAACTGCTCTCTATGTTGTTGTTGTAAAGTGTCATTAAGTTTGTTTATAGTCATAACAACTCTATGCACAACAGAATGAAACATTGTGTCTTGCACCATCCTCACAATTGCTATATTTGAACCCATTGTTGCTGCCACTGTGTCACTCATTCCATTGGAGTTCTCTCTGTTTTTCACTGACTCTTCACTTTTCCAAGCTTGATGTCCTTCCTCAAAGAATGGTCCATCCAAACATGTTCAAAGTGTGAGTGACAAAGTCTTGCCATCTTCGCTTTTAAGGAGCATTTTCCTTGTATTTCTGCCAAGACAGATTTGCATGTTCTTCTGGCAGTCCATGGTACTTTCAATATTCTTTGCCAACACCATAATTCTAATTGTTGTTGTTGTTGTTATGTGCCGTAGAGTCGGTTCCGACTCATAGCGACCCTGAACAGGGCAGCGTCACAATATATGGTTTTACTTACTCATTGTCCAACTTTGACTTGCATATATAGCTTCTAAAAACATTTTCCTACTATGTCAAAACAAAAAACAAAAAACAAAAAAAAACTGTATTGGACATATCTTACGTCCCACTTCTAAACCCCTTAACTCTTTTATACTCCACCTACTCCTGTGGTAACCAGTCTACAGGGGTTTTGACTACTTTGCCCAACTACCTCCTCACATTGCCTTGATTCAGGTACATACAAGGTTCATCTCTTTTCCCTTCTAGGATTCTCAGAACCACAATATGAGGATTTCATAAGCACCTATTTGATACACATGTATTACGCAGAAGTGAATATTACCAACCTTGTATAATAAATGATGAGGACCAATAAGCAAACATTTACAATGTTTTTTTTTTTTTCTCCTGAATGGACAGTACTTAAAAACATTTCATGAGGTTTTGCACAAGTTGTCACATGAACAAGCAACATTGTCTGTTTGAGCGAACAGCTTGATAACTCATCTTTGTTGTTTCCTCCCTTTTGATTTTAATCACTTCTGTTTCTTGGAATAATATTTGCAATTAAAGCAAACCTTTGCTTCAACCTATGCTTTGGCATGAACCCAAGCAAAGATAACATTTAGCCTAATTTTTCCCCCTAAAATCTTAATATTTTCCTGTAAGTCCAATCTATTTTCTGTTAGTGAAAGATGGGTAAGTGACATGGAAAGAACATATTTGTAAAAGACACAAAGATAAAAATGTAAAATGAATTTTTGAAAAATAAACCCATAAACATTTTTGTTTCTATTTCTAAATAAAATCCATCTTAAACATTTTTAATGCAGTAGTTGTATGATAAAATCAATCTATTGGTTAAAATTTAGCCTCTAGCAGTGGCAAAAAACAAACAAACGATAAGAGTAGAAGTATTCAATGAACAAGAAAAATGAAACATTTTAACTTTGTAATAGAATTGTTCAGACTGTGTCTAAAAAAAAAAGAGCAGAGTTAAACTTAACATTTTCCAAGTAACTCGGAATTTTACATAATTTTCCTGTCCTTAGTAAAAGCATTTCTCCTATGAAATCAATTTTATCCCATCCCCATTAATATAATGTAGAGTCATTTTATAGGTCATCATTAACTTCAAGAAGCTCCTCTGGCAGAAAGCCCTTTGTTCAAAAGTTGCACTCAGGGTTTTGGCCCCATGTGAGTGTGCTCAGAATACTTAGAAGAAATAAACCTATTCTGATTGTATAATAAGACGGAGTGTTTGACCCTCTCATTTAACACATCCTGCTTAGTAATTATTGAATAACTATGGAGGGCGGTTTGATGCCCTTTCAGTAACCTACCTCACTCATATTTTCGGCCTTATGGTTAAGACTGACATAATTTAAAATATAATCACTGTTTCCCAGAAAATAATTATTGCATTTGCTTGTTCAACTAATATAAAGTTGACTACATATTACTCAACATAAGCAATTATATGAAACATAAAAGGAAAATAAACCTCACATTTGTTATTCTTAATTATCTGCAAATGCCAATGTTCCTTGAAATATTCATCCTGTTTAAGAATAGATTTCATAGATTCTTTGATGAATTTTAACTATCATGTGAAGTAGCTTACATAATATCCCCTTTTTGAAAGCTTACTTGACCACATCAGCTACACTACTCTGATACTCCTGAACGTATTAAATTGTACCACATTTTGTTATACTTAATGGTTTATACATTTGTACCAACATTTAAGTCATTGAGGAATAGACACCATGCCATTTATAATTTTATATATTCAATGTATCACCCAGTACCCAGCAAACAGTAAAAACAAATGTTAAACAGATGAATAGATAGAAGAATGAATTATTAATCAGCAGATTAAAAACTCACCACTCATATGTCTCTTGGTGGTACTGTGGTAGCTTGTGAGTTACTGTGATTCTAGAAGCAATATCACCAGTATTTTAAGTACAAGCAGGGTCATTATGGACAAGTTTCAGGTGAGCTCCCATTTTAAGACTGAGTAACCAAAAGAAGATATGGGCTACTTCTGTATACTTAGCCACTGAAAACCTTATAAGTAGTAATGTAACACTGTCAGATAACCCCAGAATATGGAATACTGAAACATGATGAGGAATACCAGAATAGTATCAGAAGTTCTAGAAGATAAGACCCACAGGTTAGAAGGCACATAAAATACAACTGGGGAAGGACAGTCTTCTCAAAATAGAGCTGACCATGATGACTTGAATGAAATATAGTTTGTGGTACCTCCATTTGCTGATAGGGTACAATTCAACAAGAGGAAAAATAGTTGTAATTGTTCATTAATAATCAGAACATGAAATTACAAATTATGAATCTAAGAAAAGTGGAAGTTGGCAAAATGAAATGGTACATATAAATATTGTTATCCTAGACACCAGTGAGCCAAAATGGACTGATATTAGCCATAAATAATCTGACAATCACATGGTTTACTATACCGGAAATGACAAATTGAAGAGGAATGGCATGGCATTCATCATCAGAAGAACATTTCAAGATTTATCTTGAAGTACAATGTTGTCTGTGGTAAGATGATATCTATATGCATCTAAGGAAGACTAGTTAATACAATTATTATTAAATTTACCCACCAACCATTAAAGCCAGTGATGGTGAAATTAAAAAAATTCTACCCATTTCTTCAGTTTGAAATTAATCAAGCATGAAATCAAGATGTAGTCATAATTAATGGTGATTGGTTGGAAACAAAGAAGGACCAGTCATTGGAAAACATGGCATTGGTGATATAAACAATGTTGGATATTGCTTGGTAGAATTTTTAAGATCTAGTGTGGAACTCTGGTAGCATAGTGGTTACGAATCGGGCTGCAAACCTCAGGGGCAGCAGTTCGAAACTACCAGCTGTTCTGTAGAAGAAAGATGAGGCTTTCTGCTCCCGTAAAGATTTGCAGCCTTGGAAACCCTGTACAGGGTTGCTATGAGTCAGACACAACTCAACGGCACATAACAACAACAATAACATCAGTGTGATGCTGTAGGATAAAGCACTGGATTGCAACATAGGTTTGAAACACAAGGTCAAGAATTCATACTCACCAACTACTCTGTGAAAACCCTATATAGAGTCATTATGAAACAAATCGGACTCGATGGCACTCAACAACACCACAAATGACTACTTCATTGAAAATACTTTTTAAACAACATGGAAGATGACTATACACATGAACCTCACTGATACAATACACAAAAATCAAATTGACTACATCTGTGGAAACAGATAGTGGAAAAGCTCCATATCAGGAGTCAACACAAGAACAGTGACTGAACAAACCAAAAATTGCTCATATGCAAGTTCAGGCTGGAACTGAAAACATTAAAACAACTATTCAGGAACCAAAATATGGCATTCAACATATCCCACTTGAATTTAGTGATCATCTCAAGAACAAAATTTGAGAAATTACACACTCATAATGGAAGGTTAGAAGAGTCATGGAATGACATCAAGAACATCATAAAAAGAAGAAAGCTAAAGGTCATTAAGAACACAATAAAGAAAGAATAGACCAAAATGGTTGTCAGAAGAGACTCAGAAACTTGCTCTCCAGCAAAGAAATGCTAAAGCAAATGCAAATAATGAGGAGGTAAAACAGTTGAATGGAAAATTTCAAAGGACAACTCAAGAAGACAAAGTCAAATATTATAATGAAATGCACAAAGATCTGAAGTTAAAAAAATATATAAAAGAAAAAACATGCTCAGAATTTCTCAAGCTGAGGAAAATGAAGAAAAATGCAAACCTCAAATTGCATATTGAAGGATTCTAAGAGCAAAAGAACTATATGGGTCCTGGTGTGCCACTGAAGGATAATGAGATGGACTGAAAGGTAGACTTGACTGTATGCTCAACAGTTCAAACCCAACAATTGTTCATTATAATATCCTACACAAGGTCACTAAGAGTCGGGACTGAGTCTATGGCACTTAACAACAACAAAGAAAAATAAACAAAATATTGAATAATGTAACAAGCTTCAAAAGAAGATGGAAGGAATACACAGAGTCACTGTACTGAAAAGAAATGGTTAATGTTCAACTATTTCAAGAGGTAGCATATGATCAAGAGCCAATGATACTGAAGGAAGAAGTCCCAGGACACTGAAAGTATTGGAAAAGAACAAAGCACAGGTATTTAAGAGAATATAAATTGAAATATTTCAACAAATTGATGCAGAATTAGAAGCACTTACTTATCCACGCTAAGAAATTTGGAAAACAACTACCTGGCCAATTGATTGTAAGAGATTCATATTTGTGCCCATTCCAAAGAGTGGTGACCCAACAGAATGTGGAAATCATCATACAATATCATTAATATCACATGCAAATAAAATGGTGCTAAAGATAATTCAAAAACTGTTACAACAGTACATTAGCATAGAACGGACAGAGATTCAAGTCTGATTCAGATGAGGACTTGGAGTACAGGATAGCACTGCTTATGTAAGATGGAGCTTGGCTAAAAGTAGAGATTATCAGAAAGGTGTTTACATGTACTTTATTGACTGTTCAAAAGCTTTCAACTGTGAGGATCATGATAAGCTATGGAAAACATTGAAGAGAATGAGTATTCCTGAACACTTAATTGTGCTTATGCAGAACCTGTACATAGACCAAGAGGAAGTTGTTCAAACAGAACAAGGGAACACCGAATCATTTAAAATTAGAAAGGTGTGTGTCAGAGTTGTATTCTTTCACACTTTTTAACTCTGTATGCTAATCAAATATTTTGAGAAGCTGAATTATATGAGGAATAATGTGGCTATGGGATTGGAGGAAGAATCAGTAATAACCTGCAAAAGGCAGAAGTACAACCTTGGTTGCTGAAAGTAAAGAGGACTTAAAATACTTACTGATGAACATAGAAGACCACAGCCTTTGATATGGGTTGCATTTCAGTGTAAATAAAGCAAGAATCCTACCACTGGACCTATAAATAACATCAAGACAAATAGAGAAAAGATTAAAGTTGTCAAAGAGTTAATTTTGCCTCAGAAGAAACAATAACACACATGGAAGAAGCAGTGAAGAAATTAAATGATGTATTTCATAAGAAAAATCTGTTTCACAAGATTTATTTAAAGTGTTCAAGGGCAAAGATATCAGTTTGAGTGCTAAGGTACAGCTGACCCAAACCATGGTATTTTCAATAACCTTCTATGCATGTGAAATTTGGACACTGAATGAAGAAGACCAAAGATGAATTGATGCATTTGAGTTACAGTGTTAAAGGAGGATATTAGAAGTACCATGGACTACCAGAAGAATAAATAAATCTGTACTGAAGGAACTATGCTGGGGACAGCATACACAGACCCTGGGTTGATCAGTGGCAGCCCCATTAAACCACCTCTAAATATAATCAGTTTAACCCAGATG
>NW_006408747.1:2866906-2880307 GCF_000296735.1 Chrysochloris asiatica | reverse complement strand
CTGCTAGATCTCCCTTCTTCATGACACCCATACTTCCTTGTCAAGATGGGCCCTGACATAGGACCGCAACAGAAATACAACGATAATTCTCCTTAGAAGCCAGGATTGTCAGACTTCACAGCTCATACTTTATAAATATTATCAGGAGGGACCAGTCCCTGGAGAAGGTAAAGTGGAGGGTCAAAGGAAAAGAGGAATATCAACTAGATGGAACTGCACAGAGGCGGCAGCATTGAATGCCAGAATATCAATGATTGTGAGGTTTCCAGAGGACTCGCTGTGTTTTGTTTTGTTGCATAAGGCCATCATGAGTTAGTACCAACTCGAAGGCAACTAACAAAACAAGGGTAATCAGCTTTCAGTACGGGTAGCACTTCATTATATATATACAACAAAAAATCTCATCACTGGAACAATAATTGACATCATGATACATGGAAAAATGTTTGAAGTTGTCAAAGACTTCATTTTGCTTTGCTCAACCAGCAACACTAATGGACGCAATAGTCAACAAACCAAATTACGTATTGTGTTAGGCAATTCTGTTTCACAAGACCTCTTTAAAATTTTCAAAATCAAATATATCAGTTCAAGGTCTAAAGTGTGTCTGACCCAAGCCATTGTATTTTCAATAATCTCATATGCATTGGAAGTTGGACGATGGATAAGGGAGACCGTGGAAGAATTTATGTATTTGAGTTATGGTGTTGTAGAAGAATAATAAAGATACTGTTAACTGCCAAAGAACAAACAAATCTGTGTTGGAAGAAGTACAACAAGAACGGTCCTTAGAAGCCAAGGTGGTCGGACTTTGTCTCTCATCCCTTCAGAAGGGGTCATTCCCTGGAGAATGACATTGTGCTTGGTAAAGTGGAGGGTCAGCGAAAAAGAAGGAGATTCCCAACAAAATGCACTGTTCCAATGGCAGCAGTAATGGGTTCAGTGTAGTAGCAACCATGAGGACAGCGCAGGACCAGGTGGTCTGTGCATTGATTCACTAGGGTCAGAGCCAACTCAAGGGCACTTAACAACAACAGTATACTAAGTTCAATAATGAGAAAGACTTGATAAACAAATACTGAGTCAAGTGGTGCAATACAGTACCAGAGTATGAATTCCAGAAGTACAGTGGAAGAGTCCATATGAATTAGGAAAGTTGAACTTCTCACCACCCCCTACCTCCACTTTTTGTTTTCCAGTTTCTGTGTTAGCATTTAAGGGTTTCTGATTTGGTGGAAATGAAAAAATTTTTCACTGAACTAATTTTTCTATTTTAATGTTCTTTCTTCTTTAATTAAATATCCTCCATACGCTTGTCTTTTTTCCCCCATCTCTTCTCTCTCACACAAGTGAGGCAGTGAGTGCTCAACTCGCAGGCTTCATGAGTTTTCACAGCTCTATTTTTAATGCTTGCAGTAGAATTGGAGACACACGTTAAGAATTTTTTAAAGTCATTATTATTAATTCCAACAAACTGTTACATAAAAAAGGACTGTTCTGATCAGAATTATACTAATTAAATTTTATATAATCAGAGATTTGCTATCACCACAGCTTTGTGCACTCTTACAATTTGTTCTCTGCTGGATGCCAAATCCATCCCTTTGTGCTTTTACACTTCCAACCACAGGGCAGTCAACTCTTTAGATTCTTAGAATTTAGAACTTGAAACTGAAGATCTATAAGATATAGGAAAAACATACTTTCTCAAATATTGTTTAAAACCTCTGGTTAAAAGTATTTTATGTCTGTTTTTTGTTTTATTTTCAAGCAAGGTTAGTCACTTGGTATATCATTAGCATGAAACAAAGTAAGCTGCAGTGCATGACATATTTGGTTAAATTTATTTTTTTATAATTGGAGTTAAGTTGGTTTTGGTCATTCATCTGGAGCTATTTCACTTTCCTAGAGCTTTTGAAATCATCAATCATATATATATATATATATATCACTTTCAGAGCTAGTTTGACAGCTTTGACGGGTCATTATTGTAGTTTAAATTTCATTTTTTGAAGATTCCATTTGACATTTCAGATTTATTATGAAACATGAAAACTGGAGTTCCATAGGGTACCGTCTTTGATCTCAGGTCATCATTAGTTAATGATAACTATTCTTAGCAAACTCTCCATATGAACATCAACTCCAAAAGCTTATGAATTGCCTTTTAATTGTGACTTCTTTTTATCATGTGTAATTATGTCAAATAATTTGACAGTTATCCATACGAATTATAGAAACCTTTTCAATATAATCTCAGTCACTTTAGGATGAGTAATATTACATATTGCAGTTCTTTTTGATTAAGGGTAAAAGATAAAGTGATTATTAGAGTGATATATATTATATTAAAGATGTAAGGGAGAAAAGGAAATGCCAACTACAGAGACCCTTGTCTTTTTCCTGCTAAGGAAAAGAAATTCTAAAAAAAGGTAGATCCTAAAAAAAAAAAAATCTACCTACAATTAATATTAATATGTTTGTTGCTGTTGATAAGTGAAGTCAAGTTGGTTCCAGCCCATAGTGACCCAGTATAGGCTTTCCAAGGGGCACCTAGTGAATTGAACCACCAACCTCGCAGTGCAAACTAACTTTGCATTTTAGCACCTTAATCCACAATGCCACATCAGGACTCCTAATACTATTATAGAAAAAGTTATTTGAGGTTTACTTTGTTTACAACAGAGCTAGTGTAAATAATATAATTTAAAAAAGAAAAATGGGTCATTTTAGCAGTATTTACAAACAGTAATTCTGTTTTTAAAATACTTAAATGTTTTAGAAAGATTAAATGGCTCACAGAAATTATTAATACATTTAGAAATGTCATATTTTGACTCTCGTGGGCTTGTTTTCATTTTCTTCAGTTTCAGTTTGAATTTGTATATGAGTAATTGATGGTCTGTTCCACAGTCTGCCCTGGCCTTGTTTTCACCGATGATATAGAGCTTTTCCATCGTCTCTCTGCAGATGTAGTCAATTTGATTTCCATATATTCCATCTGGTGAGGTCCATGTGTATAGCTGCCTCTTTTGCTGTCTAAAGAAGGTATTTGAAATGAACAAATCTTTGGTTTTGCAGAATTCTATCATGTGTTCTCCAGCATTATTTCTATCACCAAGGTCATATTTTCCAACTACTGATCCTTCTTCTTTGCTCCCAACCTTTGCATTCCAATCACTAATAATGATCAATACATCTTGATCGCATGTTTGATCAATTTCAGATTGAAGAAGTTGGTAGAATTCCTCTATTTCATCCTCACTGGCTTTAGTGGTTGGTGCGTAAATTTGAATAATAGTGGTATTAACTGGGCTTTCCTGTAGGCACATGGATATTATCATATCACAGACATACCTCATGACTTATCTGGATATGTTCTTTTTGGCAATGAATACAACATCATTCCTCTTCAATTTGTCATTTCTGTCATAGTAAACCATGTGGTTGTCAGCTTCAAAATTGCCAATACCAGTCCATTTCAGCTCACTACTGCCTAAGATATCGATGTTATACATTCCATTTCATTTTTGACAACTTCCAATTCCCAGATTCATCCTTTTACATTCCATGTTCTGATTTTCAATGGAAGTTTACAGCTGTTTCTCTTTATTTTGAGTTATGCCCCATCAGTAAATGAAGGTCCCGTGAACTTTTCTCCCACAGACTTTAGTCCATTAGCATCATCAGGATCAACCCTAGTTTGTGTAGTCAGCTCTTCACCAGTTGCATTTTGAGTGCCTTCCATCCTGAGGGGCTCATTTTCTGCCACTATATCTGACAGTGCTTCTCTGTTATTCACAAGGTTTTCAGTGACTAAATATTTGGAAGTAGTTTGCCATTCCTTCTTCCTAGTCTGTCTTCATCTGGAAGTTCATCTGAAACCTGTCCATCATGGGTGAGCCTGCTGGTATTTAAAATACATGTGGCATAACTTTCAGAATCACAGAAACTCAGAAACCATCACAGTATGACAAACTGACAGACAAGTGATGGAATATATATATGATGCTTGATATATAGCAACAATATAAGGCATTATTGGTAAAAAATAATGTTTTGAAGCTGGCATATTTATAAGATAAAAAAGGTATTCTAAATTGATATTTTGCAATCTGCAGTATAGAAATATTAGCTCTGGTAGCGTAGTGGTTACGAATTGTGCTGTGAACTGCAAGGTCCGCAGTTCGAAACTATTAGCTGCTCCTCAGGAGAAAGATGAGGCTTTCTGCTCCTGTAAAGATTTAATGCCTTGGAAACCCTGTTCAGGGACGCTATGGGTCAGAACTGACTCGATGGCACTTAACAACAACAACAAGCTTCGTTTATTCTTTTATGAGTACAACTTTGGACACTCAGAGCAATTATTTCTGAATAAATAAATAGGAGCACAGTGATTTGAGATGTTAGAGGAGTAAGTTGGTGAATGCTTTCCTGAAGATACCTGACTTAATGCTATAACATAGTTGATTATCTTTTGGTGGTATCTTCCCGGTATTGAAAACTACTTGTTTATTCTCTCCAAACACCCTGAAATCATCATATATTTCTGGCATTTCTTTTACCTGTGCAAATATTTGTTATTCTGCTCAACAGTCTTCAAGATGATTACCATTCCCTTATAATGCCACCTGACTTTCACCTGTCTCTAATAACCACAGCATTTTATCTTTGGTAGACTACATACCTACATACTAGGTTGCTATGATTCAGAAGGCACTTAATAACAACAGTAACAGACCACATTATCTCTTCTCAGTTGCCTTAAACTGCAGTCAAACCAATCTTTTGTATCTTGGACAGATTCATGCTACCAAGTGTGTGTGTGTGTGTGTGTGTGTGTGTGTGTATACATATATATTTATTGCCATTTGGGGTCAAGGTTGTTTTTCATAACCCAAAATAAATGACAAAGAGCAGCAATGGAAAAATAATGCACCAGGGAATACTTTCTGCTCAGTGTCCAAAGAATGCTATTTGTCTGCGTGCATTTGCAGCACAGTACACTCAGACTCACTGGCTGAAAAGATACAGTGATCTACTTCACCAGGTGTTTTGGGTGACAAATGTGTGATAACATTAAGCACATGGGATATATGAGACAAAGAGAAAACAAATAAATTAAAGATGTATGCACCTGTGTATAAAATAATATGAGGTTTATAAATCTATTGCACATAAAACATAACAAACCAGAGATGCATGAATTGGAGCTAATCTAGTTATGCATTTAAGATCCAACAAGTTTGCAGAACTCAAAGGAATTGGAATGGTAAGAAAATAGCACATCTCTTTCTCCCTGTCTGATTTCAAACACAATTTTTTATGTGCTAATTAACTACTGGGGGACTGCATTTCTCTCTATTTCCTTTGATCATGGGAACTGAGAAAGAGATTCACAGAAACATATTGAATTAACAGAATCCCATTACAACAAAATGATATGTGTGACCACATGAGATTGCTTTAAAATAATTTTATTTCCATTGTTGTCAGATACATCTTTCTATTAAGCTTTAAAAGATGTAAAGGGAGCTTTGGAAAATGCAATCAATAATGAGTATTACAGAAATTAGGTACATTTCTATTTCAATTAACTTTGGTAAAATAAACAAAGTTTAATCAGATGCAAAATTTACTGGAATAAGAGTCACCTAAGTGCACAGAGCAATATTCCACTGAAAAGCTGGGATATGCTCTTTGTTCATATTAAACTCTGATAAAGACATATTCCTCTATAATAGACCCAATTTCAAATATTTACCTTCACATGTGTATCCTTTATATTATGAGCAAGATAAAGTTACTGACTTCCCAGAACAGTGTCCTTAAAGCTTTCTTCTGTTAACTGACTAGTTACTTCTCATAGGGAATTTTCTCTTCACAAAGAGAGGGAAGCAGATGAGTCTTCTGCTATCAGAGAATCCATCTTCCTGGCCTACATTGATATGTGGGAGGTACATACATACCACAGAAGCACATCTCTCCCCTGAATTGTTCTTGAACAATTAAGAAAGAGATGATTTTTTTTTGTCTTTTCATTGGGCTAGTTGGTATAAGTATAACGTGAGCTTAGAACTAGAAATTGTCCTGACAATCTTTATCACAATATGGGAGAACGCTACATAAGACTAAAGCCAACTCTCAGGGAAACAGAAGTAAAGGCATCTTCATTGCATTGTTTGAAACTTTTACTTCAGTGGTGCACAAGTAAGGTTTACTCCTTAGACAATCCACTCCAAGACCAAAAAGGTAAATTATCAAATGAATTATATTAACTGATAAGTTACCTCTTTGATCTTGGTAGTATGAATATATATTTTTTCATTTTCAACTGAGAGATTTATGACTACATTCACACACACATTAGCAATTAACATGTTGAACATATAGGATGACACATCTTTCTTCTTGGAAGTGAATTTTAAAACTAAGAAGCATGATCTTGAATCATAGACTTAGACAAAGAAGGAGAATATCAGAACTTAAATAATACATTGCATTTTAAACTAATATATTGTTTCTTAGAAAATATATACTATACCACTTTTCTGTTACACCCAAAATGCTTATTGTACTGCCAAACAGGATTACAAAACCAGGTTCCAATTCCAGATTCTTACTTTTGACTTAAGTCTACCCTATAGTTGACTTCACCAGAGATTCCTTGCTTCCTATCATATGTTCAAACTAACCGATATTTGTGTAATCAGGAATAATTTTAAATAGCGTCTCCAAATTCTACAAACAACATAAAAATGACCCATACAAATAGTTGTTTGGAATAATAGCATTACATATCACCTTATTATAAGAACACTTACTTTAGAGCTACTCTTTTAACTGCATGCCAGAATTTAGGTGCTGATTCTAAGCTGATCATAGAAAATGTCAGGAGGGAGAGAAGGATTTCTTTCACCCTTAGCTTTGAGAAAACATGTGGTAAAATAGACTTAGAAAAAAAAATGAATGTCTTCTCCTATTTAAGTGAAAGATTTTAGGATTGTTATTTTGCTTCCAGACATTTAAAAAAAAAAAATAGAATTCAATCTCCTTGAGTGAAGGAGAAAAAATAGCTCTAGATTCTAAGAACAAGATGTACTTCATTATGGCAGAAGTTGAAATAGAGGATTCTGGTTTAAAAACAAAAACAAAACTCCAGGTGCTTATCTGTCATTTACTTGATGTGATTTTGGGTCAACCTTGTCTGTGAATGAGGTGAATTGTCCATGAAGCAAACTGAGGTCTTCCACTGGAAGGTGACAATTTTACCACTAACAGTATTCTCAGTAATTCACTAGCATGTACCAATATTTTGTGCAATTCATTTCTTTTTACTTCTAGTTCAATGTTCAGGGAAATTCTTGTCTCTTAACCCAGCAACTATCAAGCAGAGATTGAAGGGAGATGATACATAAATGCCTGGGCTTTGCCATTCTGCAACAGGAATAACTCTGAGATGTGCATTTTAAATTTATAGTTTCTTATACTTCCTCAGAAATGCTATACAGGGTTGCTATGGGTCGGAATTAACTGGATGGCACTTAACAACAACAACATACTTACACCACTCATTTGTTTGTTTACTATACTGTGGTGGCTTGCATGTTGCTGTGATGCTGGGGGCTATGCCACCTATATTTTAAATACCTGCAGGGTCACCCACCTGTTGGATAATCACTGGACTGCTAACCAAAAGGTCTATGGTTTAAAACCATTAGGCATTCCTTGGAAACCCCATATAGAGTCACTATGAGTCAGAACTGACTTAATGGCACATAAGAACAACATAACAGGATCATTCATGGTGGGCAGGTTTCAGCAGAGCTTTAGGAGTAAGACTAGGAAGAGAGAGTGGTGGACAACTTCTGAATATTTAGCTACTATCAACCTTATAAATAGCAGCAGAACATTTTAATATACAATGCCAGAGGATAAGTCCCTCAAGTTGGAAAAACTCAAAATATAACTGGTGGAAGAGCTGACTCCTCAAAGTAAAGTTTACCATATTACATAAATGAAGCAAAGCTTTGGGCACCTTCATTTAATGATGTAGTAAAACTCAAAATAAGGAGAAATTGCTGCAAACATCCATTAATAATTTTGTTGTTGTTGTTAAGTACCGTGGAGTCAGTTCCTACACATAGTGACCCTGCACAGGGCTTCCAAGGCTGTAAATCTTTACGGGAGCAGAATGCCTCATCTTTCTCCAGCAGAACTGCTGGTAGTTTCTAACTGCTCACCTTGAGGTTGGCAGCCCGACTCATAACCACTGCACTACCATGAATCTAAGAAAATTGGATGTTGTTAAAAATGAAATGCAATACATAAAAATCAAAATCCTAGACCTCACTGAGCTAAAATGGACTAGCAATGACCATTTTGAAACAAACATACATATGGTTTGCTATGCCAGGAATAACAAATTCAAGAGAAATGGTGCCACATGCATAGTCCTAAAGAACATTTCAGGATGTATCTTGAAATACGTTGAGATAGGAGTCTTCCATTGTCTATAAGGAAGACCAGTTAATACCACTATTCAAATGTGTGCCCATCCACTAAAGCCAGTAATGATAAAATTGAAGAATATCAGCTTCTTCAGACTGAAATTCATGAAATGTTCTATCAAGATGTATTGATTATTACTGCTGATTGAAATGTAAAGAGAAAGGATCAGTAGTTGGAAAATGTGGCCTTGGTGATAGAAATGATATTGGAGATCACATTATATAATTTTGCAAGACCAACAACTAATTAATCGCAAATAGGTTTATTGAATGACATGATCAAATTGACTACATCTGTGGGAAAAGACTGTGGAAAAGTTCCATATCATCAGTTAAAACAAGGGTCAGACGATGGAACAGAGCACCAATTGCTAATATGCAAGTTCAGGCTGAAGTTGAAGAACACTAAGACAAGTCCATGAGAGCTAACATATGACATTGAATATATCTAACCTGAATATAAATACCATCTCAAGAACAGATGTGAACCACTAGACACTAATGACATAAAACCAGAGGATTATGGGATGACATCAAGATTATCATCCAGGAAGAAAATGAAAGGTTTTAAATAAGACTAAAAATTTAAAAGAGAACAAAATGAATAGCAGAAAATATTCTAAAACTTGTTCTTCGGTATAGTGACATTAAAGCAAACAGAAGAAATGAGGAGGCAAAAGAGCTGAACAGAAAATTTCAGAGGGCAGCTCAAAAAGACAGTGTCAAGTATTATAATGTCAAGTATTCTAATCTGGAATGAGAAAACCAAAAGGAAGAACACATTTATTATTTCTCAAGCAGAAAGAACTGAAGAAAACATTCAATACTGAATTTGAAATATTGAAGGATTCTATGTGCAAAATATTAAATGATGCAGAAAGCATCAAAAGAAGATAGAATCAATGTACAAAAGAGAAATGGAAGATGTTCAACCATTTAAGAAGTAGCATATGATCCCATTTCCAAGACTGAAACTCAAAGAGAACATGTGAGCAGGCATGTAAGCTTGCTGGCGACAACATTGGTCTACTAGTGAGTGTAAGAGGAGGAAAGCCAGCAATGAAGAAATGGGCTGAGTTCAATCACGTTCCATAGACTCCTGTTAACCTGGAGATGAGAGAGAGAAGAGGATGAGCTGGTTGGTCCAAATTGTGGTGAGACCTGGAGATTTCTCGGCCCATGGACAAGAACATAGCCATAAATGACTAGAGCTGAAAGTAAAGCGTCCAGCTGATAGGAAGTGAGGGGAGACACACAAGAACACCCAAACTTGAAGATAGTACCCATTTGTCCTAACCTCTATGGCTTGATAATCAGAACTCAGCTAGAGGAAGATTAAAATTATTTTTTTTTTGATAAAGGAAATGAATGTAATTGCTACAATTTGATGAACTTGACTTATATTTATGAATATAGTAGCTCAAAATACCAACTGAGAGGGAAGAAGTCTTCACATCAAGTATCAATCCTATCCCCTCTGTATATAAGGTAGATAGAGGCGGGCAACTTAGACATTGTCTACCTAAAATGAGGGGATGATAAAGGCACAAAAGGGTCTGGCTTACAAGTTTTCAAGAGGGAGTTTCATTTAAAAGTGTGCATGGGAAGGTAGAGTCCCCACTGAATAGTGTTCCTCTTGTCTAGACTGGTCTGGTGAAAAGAGATGGGGATAGAATCTTATGATTCAATAGTGAGTAATTGTTATCATGACTAATTGCGACTGTCATAATTGTAAAGGTAGAAGTTTTATAACAAAAATGGGGGAATAGTTAATCTTACAGTACAGACACAGAGGACCCTATGACCATCAAGGAAGAACAGCACAAGCGGGGTGCAGGACCCTGTCCAGAGAAGCAGTGACACCAGAGATAGAGGCACAGGTGAGGACATGAAGAGAGAAAAAACTGAGGACACTGGACTCATGGAAAGAGAGGGACTGGGTGCTGGCAGTCAGGAAGCAGGCTTGCAGGATGTGCCATTTGGTTGTTTAAATTATTATATATTCTTGAGTGTTTCTGTGTACATCACCCCTCAAAATAAACAAATAAATTAAATAAATATCAGTTAAAAATTATTAATAAAAACAAAAAGAGACCAGGCTTACTGGTCAGAAGGAGACTGGAGGAATCTGAGAGTATGGCCCTCAACCACCTTTCAGGTCCATAAAGGAACTTACCCTTGTGGCCCAATTTTCAGACAAACAGTAGATCGGTATATAGGGGAGATAACAACACTAGTAAGGTATGCTCCCCATAGAATAGTCAAACATTCAAAATCAAAAGTGCAGCATTTACCTAAGGACAAAATTAAGGCGGGATGGGAAAATGAGTGGGATAGAAACAGAAATCACAGGGAAGAATGGGGATAATTGTTGTTGCACGGAGAGGATTGCAATCATTGAAATGAAACAAAGTGTATGATTTGTTATATGAAAACTGATATTTTTTTCTGTAAGCTTTAACTTAATTAACAATAAAAAGTTAAAAAAAAAAGAAGAAGAAGTAGCATATATTCAAGAATATAGAAGTCCAAGCTGCATTGAAGGTATTGAATGTCATTTAGTTGGAAATGATTTATACCAACCTTGTGCACAATAGAACTGCCTGGTCTTGAGCCAACTTCACAATTGTTACAATTGAGCCCATTGCTGCTGCCACTGTGCCAATTGATCTTGTTGGGGGTCTTTCACTCTTCCTTTGGCCTCCACTTTAACAAATAAAATACCCTCCTATAGGGATTGCTACCTCCAGATAATATATCCAAACAATGAGAAATGCAGTCTGGCCATTCTGACTTCAAACAAGCATTCTGTCTGTACTTTTTCAACACAGATTTATTTGTTCTTTTGGCAGTCCATATTCTTCTCTAACAAAATAACTCAAAAGCATCAATTCTTCTATGGTCTTCTTTATTAACTGTCCAGCTTTCACATGCATATGAGGTTATTGAAAATACCATGGCTTGGGCCGGGAGCACCTGAGTCCTCAAACTGATATCTATGCTCTTCAACATTTTTTAAAGTTCTTGTGCAGCAGATTTGCCTCAGCAATACTTTGATTTCTTCCATTAGTGTTGAATGTTGATCTAGGCAAAATAAAACCTTTGACAACTTGAATCATTTTCTCCATCTATGGATGGATATATATGGATATTGTTAATTAGTCCAGTGGTGAGGGTTTTTGTTTTCTTTACATTGAGGTACCACCCATACTGAAGGCTGTGGTCTTTGATCTTCTTCAGTGAGTGCTTTAAGTCCTCTTTGCTTTCAGCAAGTAATGGTGTGTTATCTGCATATTGCAGGTTGTTAATGAGACATCCTTCAATCCTGATGCTGTGTTCTTCTTAATATAATCCAGTTTCTCAGATTATGTGCTCAGCATACAGATTGAATAAGAATGCTGAAATAATATAACCATGGCAATGGCACACATTCCTTAATTTTAAATCACTCAGTGTTCCTTTCAAACAACTGTCTCTTGGTCTATGTATAGTTTCCTTATGAGCACAATTATGTATTCCAGAATACTTATTCTCCACAATGTTGTCCATAGTGTCTCATGATTCACACAACCAAAGGCCTTTGTGTAGTCAATAATCACTGGTAAACATCTTTCTGGTATTCTCTGCTTTCAGCGAAGATCCACCTGACATCAGCAATGATAACCTTCCATGTCCTCATCTGATTATAGCTTAAACATTTGGGAGTTCTCTGTCAGAGTACTGTTGCAGACACTTTTGAATTACCTTTCACAAAATTTTACTTACATGTGATATTAATGATATTATTATGGTTCCCATACTCTGTTGGGTAACCTCTGTTTGGATTGGGCACAAACATAAATCTGTTACAATCACTTGGCCTGGGAGCTGTCTTCCAATTTTCTTGGCATAGATGAGTGAGTCCCTCATCAGTTTAATGAAAGATTTCAATTCCTTTTCCATCAATTCCCACAGCCTTGTTCTGTGCCAATGCCTCCAATGCATCTTGGACTTCTTTCTTAGGAATTATTGATTTTGATCATAATCTACCTCTTGAAATGGTTGAACACTAACCATTTTTTGGTACAGTAACACTGTGTGTTCCTTCTATATTCTTTTGATGCTTTCTAACTCATTCAATATTGTGCCCATAGAATCCTTCAGTATTTCAAGTTAAGTCTTGAATTCTGTCAGTTCTCTCAGCCTGAGGAATGCAGAGCATGTCCAATTTGGGTTTCCATTTTAAGTCTTTGCATATTTCGTTATAATATTTAACTTTGTTTTCTCAAGCTGTCCTTTGAAAATTTTTATTCAGCTCTTTTACCTCTTAATTTCTTCCATTTACTTTGGCATCTCTATGCTGGAGAGCAAGTATCAGAGTCTCTTCTGACATCCATTTTGTCATTTTCCTTCTTTCTTGTCTTTTTAATGACCTTTTTCTTTTTTCCTCTATGATATTCCTGAAGTCATCCCACAACTATTCTGGTCTTCAGTCTTTAATGCCTAATGCATCAAATCTGTTCTTTAGATGATCTTTAAATTCAGGTGGGATATTTTCAAGGACATATGTTGGTTCTTGTGGACTTGTTTAAATTTTCTTTGGTTTCAGCCTGAACTTGCATATGAGCAATCAATGGCCTGTTCCACAGTCTGCCCCTTGCCTTGTTTTGAATGAAAATATGGAGCTTTTCTACCATCTCTTTCCACAGATATAGTCAATTTGATTTCTGTGTATTCCATCTGGTGAAGTTCATATGTATGGTCATCTTTTATGTTCTTTAATAACATTATTTGAAATGAAGAAATCACTGTTCTTGAGAATTTTTATCATATGATATCCAGCATTGTTTCTATCACCAATGCTATATTTTTCAACAACTGATCCTTCCTGTTTGTATCCAACCTTTTCATT
>NW_006408747.1:2865020-2866806 GCF_000296735.1 Chrysochloris asiatica | reverse complement strand
AACCATGGCAATGAAATGATATACGATGGAATGAATGTAAAACTAAAGTTCTCTCATGTAAACTATCATATAATTCACAATAAAACATTCAAAAAAATGGGTCAAATTGTTCATTATAAAGAACAATTTCTTTATAATGTTCATTTTAAAGAAACAATGGTAATATAAACCACAAGATTTTGTTTCTTTAATCACCACTTATATTTGCATGCTAGTTTTTCTTTCTGGGTTCAATTTCATTATTTCCTTTATATGCTACTTCATAAGTATTCTTAAAAGGTTTGTAATTGTATCTCATGACACTATTTGTTTTAGAATATTCTTTTTTGCTTCAATTTTCTTAATAAATGTTGAGCTGGATATAAAATTCAGTGCAGGACTAGATGTAAAATTCTAATTTGCTGCTTATGTCCTCTCATCAATGTTGTTCTTTTTCACTATCCTCTGCTTCTATTTTTCATGTTAGCAAGTATACTAAGCTCATTCTTTGTCATTAATATATTATGATATTATGTATGAGTGCCTTTAAACAATATACTTTTTCCTTTTTTGATTTTTATTTCATTAAATGAATCTAAATGTGTTTTTTTATAAACCAACAGTTTAAAAGACTTGAATGTAACTAATAAAATAAACAGCCCCACAACAAACGACTGCTGAATGTGTTTTTTTAAATTATTATTTTTCATTTTGTTTGAGATACATCATTTTTCTTGAATATGAGAAATTAAGTTTATCTTCAACAAAGAAAATTTTCAGTACATAAATATTCAATATTGTCTCCTTTCTATTATTTCCATATACCCTTTCCTGTCATTAATTAATACGTTTAACTGTCCACATCTATCCTCTGTATCTCTTAGGACTATTTCATATTATTTATCTTTAACTTCTTGTGCTTCATTTTAATAACATATTTAACTCTTGTTCCAGTTTGTGATTATTCAACAGATATCCATTAGCTGGTATTTAACTATTATACTAAGGTTTTCTTTTTTAAAATTGTTCAATTATTACTTTTAAAAAACATCTGTATGTTCTATTTGAAATCAGCTGGCTTTAGCCATTTTGTATCTCATACATTGGACATATTTTCACGAGAGACCAGTCCCAGGAAAGGACATCAAGTTTCGTAAAGTGGTTGTTGTTGTTCTTAGGTGCCATCGAGTCAGTACCAACCCTGTGAACAGCAGAATGAAACACTGCCCGATCCTGGGCCAACCTCACTACTGTTGTCACACTTGAGTCCATCAATGCTGCTACTTGGCCAATCCATCTCATTGGGGGTCTTCCTCTTTTTCTGGCCCTCCACCTTAACAAACATGATATCCCTCTCCAGCAACTGGTCCCTCTTGACAATATATCTGAAGTATGAGAGATGAAGTTTGGCCATCTTTGCCTCCAAGTAGCACTCTGGCTGCACTTCTTCCAAAACGGATCTACTGGTTCTTTTTGGCATCCGATGACACTTTCAATATTCTCCTCCAACACCATAACTTAAAAGCATCAATTCTTCTACTGTCTTCCTTATTCCTTATCCAGCTTTTGTATGCATATGAGGTTATTGAGAATACCATGGCTTTGATCAGGCGCACCTTACTCTTTAAGCTGACATCTTTGCTCTTCAACACTTTAAAAAGATCTTGTGCAGCAGATTTGCCTAATGCAATACGTTATTTGATTTCTTGACTGCTGCTTCCATGAGTGTTGACAGTTGATCCAAGAAGAGTCCTTGACAACTTCAATCTTTTCTCCATTGATAAGAATGTTATTTATTGGTCCAGTG
>NW_006408747.1:2861923-2864304 GCF_000296735.1 Chrysochloris asiatica | reverse complement strand
TGAGTGCCTCCTGTGCCGCCTCACTTTCTTGAAAGATTTCAATTTTTATTACATCAATTCCTGGTGCCTTGTTCTTTGCCAATTCTTTCATTGCACCTTGGACTTCCTCTTTCAGTGTCATTGGCTCTGGATCATATGCTACCTCTTGAAATGTTTAAACATTAAGCATTTCCCTTTTTTACAGTGACTCTGTGTATTCTTTCCATCTTTTCTTGATGCTTTCTGCATCATTCAATAATTTGCCCAGAGAATCTTTCAATAACGAAAGTCAAGGCTTGAATTTTCTCTTCAGTTCCCCCAGTTTGAAAAATGCTGAGTGTGCCAAGATCTGTAATCAGAAACCCAAAAAGGAAGAACACGCTTAGCATTTGGTAAAGTAGAGGGTCATTAAGAAGAGGAAAATTCCAAATGAGATAGATTTATTCAGTGGCTGCATACTGGGCTCAATCATGGTAACAATTTTAAGGATGGAGCAGGACTAGGCAATGTTTTGCTCTGTTGTGTAAAGGGTCACTATGAGTCAGAACCACTCTATGATTCTAAAAACAACAACAAAATAGCTTTAATTTTGTCATCAACAGTTGAAGAAAATATCTATTGTGAAGGAATAAAATTATTGGTAAGCTATTTATTTGAATTATAATTTTCTTCTTAAGAAATTCTAATACTAAAAATATCTTCATTTAAAAATTTTCCTTATATTAATCTTTGTTGCTCTGTGGGCTAAGGAATGGGATTCTAACTGGAAGGTTAGTAATTCAAAACTGCCAGTGTTGGGCTGTTCACCAAAAGGTCAGAGATTCAAGCCAACCAGCTCCTCTTCAGGACAAAGATGAGGCTATCTTCTCCTGCAAAGATGTATAGTCTCAGAATTCTTAAGGAGCAGTTCAATTCTGTCCTATATGGGGTTGCTGTGTGTTGCATTCAACTCAATAATAGTGGGGTTTATGGTTTATCTGATACACTAATCATTGATTTTTAAACTTGATCTATTTACATTAAAAATAAAAAAGCCTCATGTCATCAAGCTGATTCAGACTTCTAATGACCCATATAGTTCAGAATAAAACTGCTCTTCAAGATTTCTGAGACTGTAAAACTTTGCAAGAGAAAATAGCGACATCTTTCTCCTACAGACCAATTGGTATTGGTTGGTTTAAACCACTGACCTTTTGGTGAGCCACCCAAATCCTAACAAACAGCACCACTAGGGTTCCTTTGATATATAAACTTATCATCAAATGATTGGTTCTTGCAATATACCAGAATTATCATTGAGGCAGATAAGTAAAACGCTTAAAATTCCAATAATAATCTTCAAGAAATTTTCAGTGTCATGAATAAGTGTTTGATTTTTGTTTTTTCTAATGTTATTTCAGAGAGAATGGTGCATACATGTTATAAACACTGGACTGCAAACCACAAGGTTGGCAGCTCATAGCAGCTGCTCTGTGATAGAATGATGAGACTTATGATCATGTGAAAATTTATTTAAAGTCTCAGAAGCCCTATACAGGTCACTATGATTCAGAACTGCGCTTAACAATAACAACAGCAATCTTATTTAAAAATAATTGCCTTCAAGGTGGGCTTGATGGCAGATAAGGTAGAGGTGCAGTGAAGTTCTCCATCGGCAATACCACAGAATACCAGATGAAGCGGGTTCAAGGGAGAGCTCCAAAATTCTGAACCACATCAGTAGGAATATTTAAAAATTTTGAAGGCTGAGAGTTAATGGAACTTATAGTGGAAGTAAGTAATCTAGAACTTTAGAATCTGCTGGGCTCAGTGGCCCAGAGCCAACAACTTGGGCAAGACCAAATTGTGGGACCAAGTGGGGAAATCAAGCAGACCTGCTGGGAATTAATGACCATGGGAATCTCGGAGGAAAGGTGACAATATACTCTATTTGGTTTGGTTTTGTTCTGATTTTTTTGGGGGTATCTGTTCATTGGCCTCTAGCTGTCTGGACACTTCCATTCTGGTGACTAGAGGGGGTGCCTGAGTGAGTGGACACCCCACCATCACCACTGGAGGATTCTTCCACCATGCATGCCCACAAATCCTCTCAGCATTTGTGGCTTTCTTGCTTCTTGAGTGCCTTGGAGTCGATTCTAGCTCATAGTGACCATGCACAGGATTTCCGAGGCTGTGAATCTTTGTGGGACCAGAAGACCTCGTGTTTCTCCCATGGACCAGTTGATGATTTTGAGCTTCCAGCCTTAGGATTGGCAGCCTTATTTGTAACCACCACGTTACAAGCAGGCAGCTAAAATGGCCACAGCCAGCCCTGAACTGCTTATTAATAGGGAAAAGACTGGCATGGGGGTCTGGAAAGGGAAAGAGTTTAAAAACAAAACAGGCCAAAAATTAAATCCTGA
>NW_006408747.1:2860480-2861823 GCF_000296735.1 Chrysochloris asiatica | reverse complement strand
GCTGGGGTTTTAGCCTTTCAACATGTTTATTCAGTCTGTATGTTGAACAAATAATCTGAGAAACTAGATTATATGAAGAAGAATGTGACATCAGGATTGGAGACTCGTTTACAAACTGCAATATGCAGATGATGCAGCCTTGCTAGCTGGAGGTGAAGAGATTAAAAATATTTACTGATGAAAATCAAAGTCTAGAATCTCAGTATGGATTGCACGTCAATGTAAAGGAAACTGATATCCTCACCACTGATAAATAATATCATGATATTGGAGAAAATACATGTTATTAAAAACTGATTTTGCTTGTATGTACTATCAACACTCAAGGAAACAATATTCAGGAAATCAAACAACATATTTCATTATGCAGATCTGGTGCTCAAAATCTCTTTAAAGTCTTCAAGATCAAAGGTGTCAGTTTGAAGACTAATGTGTGTCTGATGACCCTAGCCATGGCTTTTTCAATCACCTCATATACATATTAAAGTTGGACAATGAATAAGGAAGACCATTCATTTGAATTATGTTGTTGGGGGAGATATTAAAAGTAGTATGGACTGCCAGAAAAACAAACATGTCAGTGTCAAAGATGTACTGTTAAAATGTTCCTTAGAAATCAGGATGTCAAGACTTTGTCTCTCATACTTCATACATGTTATCTGGAAGGAACATCTTTGGTAAATTGCAGAGTCAGTGAAAATGAGGAAGAGCCTCAAGGAGACAGATTGACATAGTTTAGCATCAATGAGCTCAAATGTAACAATTATGAGGATGACAACAGATCATTATGCTGTGCATAGGGCAGCTATGAGTTGGATCTGATTCTAAGACACCTAACAGCAATGTAGTTCCTCAGGAGTCCTGGTGTGGCACTGTAGGATAAGCACTGGAGTGTTAACCACAGGTTGGTGGTTCAAACCAACCAGTCTCCTCAGAAACCAAATACTGGATGACTGTGAGTAAGAACTGACTCAAAATACAACAATTATTACTCAGAAGGAATAACTTCAGATGTCTCACACTGGTATCTTATTAATGTAACTTCTATTATGTCCTTTCCTTCCCTATTTAAATTTACAACTATTGCTGTTTTTAAAAATTATTTCTTCACAAACTAGTCATTATCAAGCCTTAGCCCTAAGGACTGAGTCTGTGTAATCCAAAATCAGACAGGTACTAATGTTACTCTTTATAGTATACCCCATCTCTTCTATGGCAGATTAAAGATGTCAATAAATCATTGACACTATTACAATGAGAAAATGGGATATAAGGGTCTTTTAAAAATGGGTCAAATTGTCTTACTTATATTAAGCTACAGATTTTTTTCTTTTTTTTTTTTT
>NW_006408747.1:2857471-2858716 GCF_000296735.1 Chrysochloris asiatica | reverse complement strand
TTGGGGAACATGAAGAGGAATAACCTAAGTATAATCAGCATTCTGGAACAGGAAGAATCACACAAGTCCACAGAAGAGATAGTTCAATGGGGGAAAAAAAACATTTGCAATGACACATCAGACAAGGGACTAATTTCTAAAATATATAAGAAACTATAATACATCTACAAAAAAAGAGACAAATATCCCAATTGAAAAAATGGGCACAGGACATGAACAGACACTTCACCAAGGAGGAGATCAGGGCAGTCAACAAACATGTGAAGAAATGTTCACGAACACTAGCCATTAGAGAGATGCAAATCAAAACAACAATGAAATATCATCTCACACCAGCAATAAAAGCAAATATCAAAAAAGTAAAGGACAATAAACACTGGAGAGGATGTGGAGAGACTGGGATGCTCCTGCATTGCTACTGGGATTTCAAAATGGTCCAACCTCTCTGGAAAGCTATATGATGCTTCCTCAGAATGTTGGAAATAGAAATATCTTATGATCCAGCAATTCATCAACCTGGTATTTGCCCACAAGAAATATGAGCCATAACACTAGTAGATATATGCACACCAATGTTCATAGCGGCACTATTTACAATAGCAAAAATATGGAGACAGCCTAATTTCCCATCAACTGAAGAATGGATAAAAAACTTTGGTACATACACACAATGGAATACTATGCTATCTTGAAGAACAACAAGGAAGCTGTAAGCTACCACATAACATGGACAAACCTTGAGGACATTATGTTGAGTGAAATTAGTCAGTCACACACACACAAAAATACTGCATAGGACCACTATTGTACAAGACTAAGAAAAATAACACATACTAAAGGGCGAGGGGGGCTCTGCTGGTTACTGGAATGTGGGGGGAGGGTGGGAAGGGAAGGTGGAGCACAGAGTAGGGAATAGACACAAGGTAGGTTTGGGTGCTGGGAGGGGACCAATACACAAGAAAAGGGAGTGGAATGGAAGAACAAGGTGGATGGGAAATAAATAGGTAGGTTTGCATGGGCTTAGTGGGACAGAGGTAAATAATGATGTATGCACAATCTTGGAACAACAGGGCTCTGGGGTACAGGGATTGTGACATGGTTGGAATGGGCAAAAGAGGGGAAATCATGTTAAGATGCTTGGCTGTCTTTTGAATCTTGGTTTCCCTTTCATACAATTATATAATAGACACTTGAGGGGGAGAGACAGGAAGATGGGCTTGTAAGCCCATCTTCTGCCTATGACTA
>NW_006408747.1:2845655-2856191 GCF_000296735.1 Chrysochloris asiatica | reverse complement strand
ATCCCCATGGCCCCCATGGAACAGTTTACATCTTGGCTAGATGAATCTGGTTAAAAGAGATGGGGATAAGATTCTTGGGATTCAATAGTGAGTAATTGTTATCATGACTAAATGTGACTGTCACAATTGTAAAGGTAGAAGTTTTGTAACAAAAAAAGGGGAGTAGTTAATCTAACAGTCCATAAAAAAAGGACTCTAGGACCATCGAAGAAGAGCACAAGCGGAATGCGAGACCTAATCCAGAGAAGTTGCGACACCAGAGATGGAGGCAGAGATGGGGACATGGAGAGAGGGAGCAGCTGAGGACTGTAGCTTCATGGGAAGAGAGGGGCTAAGAGATGGCAGCCAGGAGGCAAACTTGCAGAATGTTTATTATATATGCCTGAGTATTAAAATAAATAAATAAATAAAAAGAGCTATAGTGAACAAAGAGAAATATCGTTAACTGATGGTACATGGAGGGGATTATAATCATTGTAATGAAACACGGTGTATGATTTGTTAAATGTAAAACTGATGATCTGCCTTATAAACATTCACTCAATCTACAATAAAAACCTTAAATATATACATATATTTTTATCAATATATATATATTGATAAAAAAAATATATATTTTATCAATCATTGCGTTATACAGTTTGGATACAACAGGATAGAAAGAAAAGTTGTGACTCACTTTGTAGTGCATTATAAGGATGCAGACAACATGCTCATGACTGTATCTTATTTTAAATTGTCTTCATTTCATTCAACAGTGGATTAAAATCAGCAGGTGTAATTTTGACAACCATCTATATTTGGACAGAACAATATTGCATAAACAGTCAGTCAATTATAGCCACCTCCATTCAGTTAATAAAATCGTTGCTCTTATTAAGTGCCAGTGAGTCAGTTCCAACTTATAGTGATCCTGTACAGGGTTTTCAAGGAGTGGCTGGTAGATTTGAACACCAGACCTTGTGATTAGCAGTACAACGCTTATCTTACAGAACCACACCAGGACTCCAGTTGATAAATTAGTCCATAAGTAAATTAGAAATATTATCTGCATTATCATATTTTTTTAGTAATGAGCAAACAAAACACTTCTCTCTCTTATGCACTTATGCTAAGAAATGATTCATACTTTGCACATCAGTGACTCATTCACTAGCATGAAGCAAAGCTAGTGTCATGCATGTCACAGATCAACAATAGTATACAAAGACATGCTATGCCTTTTGATGATTGCATTTTCAGTAGTGTTTTGTCTTCCTCAAGATTATCTTTAAGAAAGTGGGCTACCACACTCCCATAAATATATATAGTTGTTGTTAGTAAGTTCCATCAAATCAGTTCCAACCACAGTGAAGCTTTACAAGGTTTCCAAGAAGCAGCTGGTGAGCTTGAACCACCAACCATGCAGTTAAAATCGACTTTTTTTGTCTAGTGCATTGACCCACAGTGCCATGCCAGGACTCCATAAATACATGTTTTTAAGTGCCTTTGCATCGGTTCTGACTCATAAGGTTTACAAGGGGTGGCTGGTGAGTTTGAACTTCTGACTTATGGTTCAAATCGACCTTGTAGTCCAGTTCATTATCCTGCAGAACTACACCAGGACTCCATAAATATATATGTTGGTGTTTTTAAGTGCTGTTGAGTTGGTTCTGACCCATAGAGATCCTGTATAGTGTTTCCAAGAGGTGATTGGTGAGCTTGAACTGCCAATCTTGCAGTTCATATTGACTTTTCAGTCTAGTGCATTAACCCATAGCACCACCTCAGAACTCCATAAACATATATAGAAAGATTCATTTCAAGAAAATAAATTTTGGAGTCTGGCAAGCCCCAAATCCATGAGCAAGTTGCAGAGAAATTTTCTCCGCATGATTGTAGAGATTGAAGAACCCAAAATCTGCAAATGAGGCAGAAGGCTGATGGTGCTTGAGGTTGTAGGGACTAACAAATGCAAAATACACCAGGTTAGGCAGCTGGCTGAGGTCTTCTCACATCCTAATAATGCCACAAACAAATGTAGAGTTGTTAGAGAGTGATTTTTGCCAGAACATCTATTTAAATCATTGATGCAGACCACATTCCAAAGGAAACTTCTCTTCCAAGCGATCCACTACTCATATCAGAAAAAAAAAAAGGAAGTGATTACATAATATCTGTTCTATCCAAACACTGAGAATCATAATGTATTCAAGTTGACACATAACAATAATCATCACAGAAAGAAATCCAGAGATTATTTCAAAAGTTAAGATAATAAACAATAGGGCATAGATTAGGGCAGATAAAATAATGTAAGCAGAAAGTTAATACAGAATTGTTGTTGTTGTTGTTAGGTGCCATCAAGTTGGTACTAACCCATAGTACCTTATTCACAGTAGAATGAAACACTGCCAGATCCTGGGCCAACCTCACTACTGTTGCCACGCTAGAGTCCATCAATGCTGCTACTTGGCCAATCCATCTAATTGGGGGTCTTCCTCTTTTAATCCGACCCTCCACCATACCAAATATGATATACTTCTCCAGTTACTGGTCCCTCCTGACAATATGTCTGAAGTATGGCCATCTTGACCTCCAAGTAGCACTCTGGATGCACTTCTTCCAAAATAGATGTATTGGTTCTTTAGACAGCCCATGGCACCTTCAATACTCTCCTCCAACACCATAACTCAAAAGCATCAATTCTTCTATGGTCTACGTTATTCACTGTCCAGCTTTCACATGCATATGAGGTTATTGAAAATACCATGGGTTGGGTCAGGTGCACCTTAGTCCTCAAGTTGACATCTTTGCTCTTCAATGCTTTAAAAAGGTCTTGTGCAGCAGATTTGCCTAATGCAATACATCGTTTGATTTCTTGACTATATTATACCAAACGCAGAATTATTTGGTATAAAAATCATTGTGCCCTCTTTCCACATACATTCTTCTTTACCTACTTCAATTGGCACTTATGGCTGAAGTAAAGCAGGAAAGTAACGAATCAACTTTGTATTTTCAAATCAGTGACTTGCCCCACTCAATTTACTTGATGTAAATTGAATTCACAAGAAAAATATTTTCTTGCTTTTCATAACATCAGATTTCTCATTTCCTTATGCCAGAACATTATACTGAGCTTATAGTCAACTTCCTGCTAGCGTTTATGTTTTGATGTCTAATAATAACCTGAAAATTAACTCTTGATTAATGCCCCCTTTTTTTGCTTTCTTATTCTTCTTCATTTAGTAAATGTAATATTTCTCATCCCCAACCTAATTCATTAGGAGTTCTGGTGTGGCACTGTGGGATAATGTACTGTACTGAAAGGTTGCTCTGAACTGCAAGGTCAGTGGTTCAAATTCCCCATCCACTCCTTGGAAACCCTGTACAGGGTCCCTATGAGTCAGAACTGACTTGAAGACATTAAACAACAACAACAACAACCTAACTCACATATATTAAAATTTGTCAGCACCAATTTCAAAGCCTTCCCAAAATGTATGTCTACTATTACCAATCTAAGCCAAGCTACCATCAGTTTTCAGTTGAGCGGCTAGGAAAGCCTCCTACTTTCAATGATAGGAGTCTCTGCAAGGTGCAAAAATATAAGTGCTTCACTAATAGATGAAAGGTTGACAGCTTGAAATTTCCCAGAAAAGCCTGGAAAGACAGACCACGCTCTCTGCTTCTGAAAAGTGACAGCCTTGAATACCCAGTGGAGTGGCTCTGCTCTGCATGTGTGGCATCACCATCAGTTGGAATTGATTTAATGACAACTAACATCAATAACAGCTTCTTTGTTAACTTATAGTTCATTCTCTGCATCAGAAGTAAAGTCATCTTTAGAAACATAAATGAGATAATGCTATCTCCTTGCCTATAACTCTTTAAATCAATGTCTAAAAGCTGTTGCATATACTAGATAGAGCCTTTCCAAATATCCAGTGTCATTTATCATTCTATCCATTTCTTGCCATGCCTTAGCTACACTTGGTTTCCTTGCATTACTATAATGCAATAAGTCTGATCTCACCTTGGAGACTTGGAACTTCTTAATCAATCCCTAGAACACCTGTACCTTTGATCATTTTATGCCTGGCCCTTTGGAATTATTTGGTTCTTAACCACGAAGTCATCTTCTAAATGAAATATTTCTTGATATTCTTAATTATCATTCCAGTCACTCTAATTAACATATTTACCTGTGTTAATACCTTCACAGAAACTGTCACTGTATAAAAATAGCTTTTATCTATTAGCATATTGGGTTATTGCGTGCTTCCTCTCTACTATACTGAAAGTTCATGAGTTCAAGAAAGTTTTTATAATTGTCATTATATCCTAAACAAGTACCCAAAAGAGTGCCATCAAATAGCAAATATTGAATAAATAGTCATTGTATAGATGATAAATCAATAAATGAATAATTTGGTGTTTAAAACTATATGTGAAGCAATGAACAATAGGGAGAAAAAGCAATGACTGAAGTTGAGAAGTTAAATGACTTAGTAAATAGTAAAATCATTAATATGTACAGAAAGCATTCAGGATAATATTTAGAAAAGGCATCTAGTATTAGCTGAACAAAAGGCAGCAAGATATGTAAGTGGAGACCTCAGTCTTTGGAGCTCAACAGCGACATACAGAAATACTATACTAGTGGGTTCACTTGAGTGAGGGTGATAATTAATGAAGTGGTTGAGTTCACTCAAAATCAAGAAACAAAGCAAAAACAAAAATAGTATTTCATGTGAAGGGGATGTTCAACATTGTTAATGACAATACATTTTCAGAAAATATTGAATACAATATCTTCTGAACTGAAAACAGAAAATTGAAATGGAATAGGATAACAAATAAGCTCTAAATTCATGTAGGATAAGCTGATCCCAAGGTCAGCGATTCTTACCTACCAGCTACTCCTCAGAAACCCTATACATGTTCACTATGAGTTGGATCCGACTCAAAGGCACTTAACAACAACAAAATTAGTTTGTAAATGATTGAAGAGTGAGAACAAGATGAAAGTAGTAAAGAAAGTGAACACAGACTACTCTTCCAGACAGTGATGGTGGTGTTCTTAAGTGTTATTGAGTTGGTTCTGACTTATAGCAACCCGGTATAAGGTTTCTGAGTAGAAATTGCTGAGTTTGAACTGCTGATCTGTGGTTAGTAGTCCATGCTAATCCAACAGCACCACACCAAGACTGTAATGCTATGTGGTAGGGGAAAACAACACAAAAATCCAATAATTTTCACATATTTTTATGATGGAGAAAACTTAAAAATCAAGGATAACTGGTCAGAGAAATAGAATAATTAAGTATGTTAGCCATATAACTGTTATATGTGACTACACTGGCAAGCAAAATGGACATCACCATTTTCCAATAATTGCCTGGAGAACTTTCATGGCTTTTGTCTTCTAACACCACAGAAGTAAAGTAGATAGGTAAGAAACATGTAATATGCATTAAATCTCCAGAAGACAATGTTATAGACAAACTTTCAACTGCACAAAACAGTTAACTTACCATTAATAATCTGCCTTATCTATTTCACTAGTCATGCGGTCACTGTGAATTTTTTCAGTTGCATTGAAACTACCTTATTGTCCATACCTCCCTAATTTAAAAGAAAATCAATTAAATAAACAAACAGATAGCTAAGTAGAAGTTACAAAAGATATTGTAGTAGAGGGTTTGTTAAATTTACTTTTTAAAAAAATAATAGAATGATAGCATTCCCAAGACAGAACTAGAGTTGTTATTAATAGCACCTTCCTTGCCAGTCAGAGTACAACCAGAGACAGCTCAAAAGAAAGGTCTGTGAATCCACTTCTAATAAAAGTATATATTGAAAATCCAATGGAACATAGGTTTAATCTGATACACATGAGTTCCACATTAGTCAGAACTGGCTCGGCAACTGATTTGTTTTTGTGGTTTTCTTTTGTTCCCCTTAAAAGCGACCAAGTTTTGAATGAGATATATGATTTATATTCATCTTTCATAACACATATATAATGTTATTAAGTGCCATTGAGTTGATTTAGACTCATAGTGGATCTATATAGGAATTCTGAGGAACAACTGATGAGCTTGAACCACCCACCTTGTGGTTTGAACCAACCTTTCAGTCCAGAACATTAACCTGCAACACCATACCAGCACTCCATGTATATAATATATATATGATTAAAAAAAAATTTACAGTAATTTAACTAAGAGCTACAAAAAAAAGATTGTATAATGCATAGGAAAACTTATCAGAGATTTATAACAAAGAAGCTACTAACTGAACTTTGGATTAGCAGCCCAGTGCATAACCCACATTGCCACCAGGACTTCAATTTAACACAAATTATTAAAAAGGAAAATTCAGAAATTTTTAATTGGAGGTATGCTATCTGTATTTTTCATGGTATTGTTGCTAAGTTCCAACTTATAGCGACCCTGTATATCGTTTCTGAGGAGTACCTGGTGGGCATGAATAGCTGACCTTACAGTTATCAGTCCAGTGCTTATCCTACAGTGCCACACAAGGGCTGTAAAACTTTTAATTCACTCAGAATAAGTTTGTCTCATTACCAGTCAGAATATTAAATATGCAGTTAAAACTTTTTCTTATCAAATATGTAGTTAAAACTTTATCAATAGCTTCCAATAGCTCAAAATTAATTTTACATAATGCTCAATATTTATTAGAATATACAGGAGCCCCACAAAGAATATAAGAAGCGTAGTGGTTATGAATAGGGTTGTGAACCTTGAGGTCAGCAGTTCGAAACTACTAGCTGTTCCACAGGAGAAAGATGAGGATTTCTGCTCCAGTAAAGATTTACAGCCTGGGAAACCCTGTACAGGGTGACTCCACGGCACATAAGTAACTCCACGGCACATAACCACCAACCACCACCAGTTGTCTAATTATATAATGAGTGAGACTTTGCTTTGCTTCTATTGAAAAAGTTCTTTACTTATTTCAGATATCCCTCAATAGAAACAGATTTCATGACTTAAAAAGGAAACTCATTTAATCAACTGATATTGTTCTTCCCTTTGTTTGTTTCAATAATTGCTTCATTTTTAACACCAAAGGAAAAATACTGAGCCTGTCCTTAAAATACTTTACTTATTTAATATTAAAGTGGGAGTGATTATATTTACCCAGAGGTTGAAATGAGCTTTATTTGAGTTAGGAGAGAAACAGTGAAAAACCGATGCCACCGTTATGTAACAAACAGCCTCATGAGGAGACAACACTTGAGGACTCAGAGGTTTTAGAAAAATAACTTTGACAATGTGCTCTCTTCAACCTCTTAAAAGAGCACCTTAACCTCTCTTCAACATAGACAGGCAACACCATAGTTTGTCAATAGTAAATGGTTGTGGATCAAAAAAAAATTTCATTTGATATGAATTTACTTTGCTAACTCATATTACATTAGAGAAATCTGCTGCAAAAGACCTCTTGAAAGTATTGAAGAGCAAAGATGTCAATTTGAGGACTAAGGTGTGCCTAACCTAATCCATAGTACTTTCAATAATTTCATATGCATATGAAAGTTGTACAGTGAATAAGGAAGACTGTAGAAGAATTTATTCATTTGAGCTATTGGTGATGGAGGAGAATATTAAAAGTACCATGGACTTCCAAAAGAGCAAACCAATTTGTGTTGGAAGAAGTATAGCCAGAAAGCTCCCTGGAAGCCAGGATAGCCAAATTTCATCTCTCATGCTTGAGGCATATTGTCAGGAGGGACCAATCCGTGGAGAAGGATATCATGTTTGTTAAAGTGGAGATTCAGAGAAAAAGAGAAAGACCCCAAAGAGATGGATTGGCAAAGTGGCAGTAGCAATGCGCTCAAATGTAGCAACAATTGTGAGGTTGGTGCAGGACCTCACAATTGGTTCTGTTGTGCTTAAAAAGAAGAACATGTAAATAAACATAAAATAGTAAAAAGTGAGTGTTTGATTCAGCAAATATCACTGAGAAACCTTATATATTCCTAACTTCTTTATCCTTAAATGTCTTTGCTTCTGCTAGTGAGAAAATTTCCTCATTTGCATTGACTTTTTTTCTAGACAGCAAAACTGTCTAGAAACTGTCAGCTTCCTATAGTTTTGGGGATACACTAAAATACTATAGACATTTTTTTAACCTTGCTTGAAGTTTCAAGATTGCTTTTGGACAGCTCCAAAATACCTATCACATTTCATATTGAAAGCTATTTACAAAATGGTAGTGCATTTGCCCAACACCCTTCATAGGTCACTAAATGTACTTTCATTTCCACTTTTAAACTGTGTCTATATTATGACAAGGCAATCCAATGAAAAGAAAAATTCACCCAAAAGAATGTTTTCTGTAAACCATGCTAAACATTCTTTTTGGTAAATTTTCTTTTCTAACTTCATCCATTTAGGAAATATTTATGTCTGGCAATAAAAATCCCTCCAGACTTATATTCACTTAATCTTAAGAGTATATAAAAGAGGCAAGAAAAATTGGCTGACAGATACCTTGATTGTCCTCATCATCTCATATATTTCTGCCATCTCATAGCATTAGTGAATGTCTAAGTCCAATTCTTACTCCAAATGGAAACTTTCAAAACGGAAGTCTAAATTTTCTCCTTCATTATTAAATTCCATCTCCATTATTCTCCGATATGTTTCAATTTGTATCCATTTCCATTAACATAAGTATAAGTAATAGAGAAAAATTCCTTAGGCAGGTTTTATAGAAACCACTTAAATATTTCAGTGTTATGGGTAATATACCTCTCATGGTCCACATTTTATCAACCAATTAGATAAACAAGTGTTTTGTCTTTATGTTAATTTGTCCTATACTCATAGTGACTATAGTTGGTTGAAGCAAATACAATGTGTTAATTTCTTTGAAAGCATAATAGCATAGTAATTTTTACATGTTACATTTGGGGCAACATTGAAAGGATCATGCTGAACATGACAATATGTATATGCCCTTGAATAATTAACCTACTCCATATTTACTTCAATTTCCTCACTCAAACATTGAGATAGTATTAGAACCTACCTTCTATGGTTATTATCATGAATAATTAAGACAATGTCACACTTTATAATTGAAACCTGGAGGCTCTATCATACAATCAGTGCTCAAGTTTAATAAATATTGTTTCATTTTTGTTGATGTTATTGTTTTGTTTTCTTCATTTATCACTATTTTTATTATCCTTGGATTAATATATTTCCTTATAAAACTAGTTAACACAAGTAGATCATTGTTTAGATACAGAGTTATTAAAAGATGAACTACAGGTAATATTTATTCTACTTTTTTTCTGGTTCTCCTTAAATACATGATCTACAAAATTTTGTTAATTAAAGTGTCCCTGAATGGTACAAGCTGTTAACGCTCTCAGTAACTAACAGAAATATTGGTAAGTCTATCCAAAAGCACTTTAAAACCTGCTATTTACTACTGAAAATTTAGGCATTTGAAACCATATGAGGCACGATTCTGCTCTAGGGCAACTTTTATCATTAGAAAGTATGTTTATCATAAAGTGGAATTTGAAATGTCTTCTGTAGGTTCTCTCTGTCTTTTAGAATTTCTATAAGAACATTGTAGCCTAGAAATGTCACTCCAATAATGTCTTGTTAGATCCAAAGTTTTGTTCATATATTTTTTCATTCAACTCAGGCATATGAAAATATTTTCATTGCTATTTGTTGTTGTTGTTAAGTGCCATCGAGTCGGGCCGAGGAGCGGCTGGTAGTTTTGAACCGCTGACCTTAAGGTTCGCAGCCCGATTCATAACCACTGTTTATCAGGGTTTAAATCTTAAGAATTCCTTGTTGAAAACCAAGTTATATATTTAAAAAATATTGTTTCAATGAGGTGGAAAATAGGTAAATGAGATATAATTTAATCTTTCAAAAAGTTTATAGATAGAGAACTGGGTTTGGCTAATTTTGTGTTTATTTGTTGTTGCTGTTGTTGTTAGGTGCCATCTGGTCAGTACCAAGTCATAGTGACCTTATGCACAGCACAACGAAACATTGACTGATCCTGGGCCAACCTTACTACTGTTGCCACACTTGAGTTCGTCGCTGCTGCCAATTGGCCAATTCATCTCGCTTGGGGATATTCCTTTTTTCTCTGATTCTCCAATTTACCAAACATGATATCCTTCTCCAGCAACTGGACTTCCTGACAATATGTCCAAAGTATGAGAAACTAATTTGATCATCTTGGTCTCCAAGGAGCCCTCTGGCTGCATTTCTTCCAAAATGGATCTATTGGTTCTTCTGGCAGCCCATGGCATTTTCAATATTCTCCTCAAAACCATAACTCAAAAGCGTCAATTCTTCTATGGTGTTCCTTACTTACTGTCCAGCTTTCAAATGCATATGAGGTTATTGAAAATACCATGGTTTGGTTCAGGTGCACCTTAATCTTCAAGCTGACATCTTTGCTCTTGAATACTTTAAAAAGGTCTTGTGCAGCAGATTTCCCTAATGCAATACGTCATTTTATTTCTTGACTGCTGCTTCT
>NW_006408747.1:2843643-2844512 GCF_000296735.1 Chrysochloris asiatica | reverse complement strand
AGATCTTAGACCTCCTCATTTCTTCCATTTATTTTAGCATCTCTATGCTGGAGAGCAAGTTTTAGTGTCTCCTCTGACATCCATTTTAACCTTTTCCTTCTTTTTTGTCTTCTTAATGAGTTTTTGCTTTCTTCATGTATAATGTTCTTGATGTCATCCCACAACTCTTCTGGTCTTCTGTCTTTCTGTGTTTAACGTTTCAAATGTGTTCTTCAGATGATCTCTAAATTCAGGTGGGATATATTCATGGTCACATTTTGGCTCTCGTGGACTTGTTTTCATTTTCTTCAGCTTCAGTTTGAGTTTACATATGTGTAATTGATGGTCTGTTCCACAGTCTGCCCCTGGTCTTGTTTTGACTGATTATATAGAGCTTTTCCATTGTCTCTTTCCACAGATGAATTGAATTTGATATCTATGTATTCCATCTGGCGAGTTCCAAGTGTATATTTGTGTCTTATGCTGTCTAAAGAAGGCATTTGAAATCATTGGTTTTGCAGAATTCTATCATGGAATCTCCAGCATCAGTTCTTTCACCAAAGCTATATTTTCCAATTACTGATCCTTCCTCTTTGCTCCCAACCTTTGCATTCTAATCATCATTAATGATCAATACATCTTGATTACATGTTTGATTAATTTCAGATCGAAGCATTTGGTAGAATTCTTCTATTTCTTCCTCACTGGCTTTAGTTGGTGTATAATTTTGATTAATAATGGTATTAACTGGGTTTCCCTGTAGGTGCATGGATATTATCCTATCACAGACAGCGTTGTACCTCATGAGTGATCTGGATATGTCCTTTTGACCATGAATGCAACACCATTCCTCTTCAATTGGTCATTTCCAGCATAGTAGTGACGAACTA
>NW_006408747.1:2826138-2827187 GCF_000296735.1 Chrysochloris asiatica | reverse complement strand
CAAGTGTGATGTCGTCCTCTAGGGACTGGTCCCTCCTGATAACATGCCCAATATATGAAAGACCAGTCTGCCAATGTTGGCTTCTAAGAGGCATTCTGGTTGTACTTCTTTCAACACAGATTTGTTTGTACCTACAGCAGGCCATGGTACTTTTAATATTCTTCTACAAAACCATATCTCAAATGCATCAGTTCATCTATGGTTTTCCTTACTCATTGTCCAACTTTCACATGCACGTAAGGTTCCTGAAATACAATGGCTTAGAATTCGCAACTGAAAAAATTATGAATAGCATGGGAACATTGTCTGATATATTACAGGAAGATGAAACCTTTGGCTGAAAGTCAAAATATGATTAAGGGAGGACTGCCTTTTCAAAGCAGAGTTTAATTTAATGATATAGATGGAATAAAGCTTTCAGAACATTCATTGGATGATAGGACCCTGGTCAAAATGAGAAGAAACAGCTCCAAGCATCCAATAATAATTGAAAATGGAATGTAGAAATTATGAATATGGAAAAATCGGAGGGTGCCAAAAATGAAATGAAATGTAAAAATACATAGTATCCTAGGTATTGTTAGCTGTTAGGTGCTATTGAGTCAGTACTTACTCATAGCAACTCTATGCACAACAGACAAAACATTGCCTGGTCCTGCACCTGCCTGAAATAGACGGCATTGGCCATTTTGAAGCAAAGACTTATATGATTTACTATTCCAGGAATGACAAATTCAAAAGGAATTCTGCTACTTTCATTCACAAAATGAGCATTTCAAGATCTATCTAAGACCACAAATGGTATCTGTGATAGGATAGTATCTATATGCCTATAAATAAATGAATCTATTATTATTCAAATGAAAACACCAGCCAATAAAGCCAGTGATGAAGACATTGAAGAATTCTACCAACTTCATCAGTCTGAAATTGATCAAATATAAAATTAAGATACATTGATAATTACTGGTGATTTTAATGCAAAAGTTGGAAACAAAGAGGGATCAGTAATTGGAAAATGTAGCCTTGGTAATAGGAATGATGCTGGA
>NW_006408747.1:2823877-2825448 GCF_000296735.1 Chrysochloris asiatica | reverse complement strand
GGGATGACATCAAGAACATCATACATGAAGAAAGTAAAGGATCATTAAAATGACAATAAAAAAAGAAAAGATTAAAGAGAATATCAGAAGAGACTTTGAAATATGCTCTTGAATGTAGAGTAGCTTAAGTGAAAGGAAGAAATGCTGAAGTATAAGAGCTGAGCAGACATTTTCAAAGGACAGCTCAAAAAGAAAAAGTAAAGTGATATAATAAAATGTACAAAGACCTACAGTTAGAAAACCCAAGAGAGAAACACACTCAGAATTTCTCAAGCAGAAAGAATGTAAGAAAAAAATCAAGCCTAAATTTTCAATATTGAAGTATTGTATTGCAAAACATTGAGCAATGCAGGTTACAATCAGTAAAGGTGTGCATCAGGGTTATATTTTTCACTATACTTATTCCAACTGTTTGCTGAACAAATCATCCAAGAATCTGGTTTATGTGAAGAAGCAAAAGACATCTGGATTAGAGGCAGTTTCATTTAAAATCTGTGATATGCAGATGATACAACCTCGGTTGCTAGAAGCATAGAAAACGTGAGGTATTTGCTCATTAAGATCAAAGCCTTCAGTATGGATTACAACTAAATACAAAGAAAAAAAAAAGGTCCTGACAATCTAGCCAATAAACAAAATCATGATAAACCAAGAGAAGATTGAAGTTGCCAAGGATTTTGTTTTACTTGAATCATCAATCAATGTCCCTAGAGGCAACAGTCAGGAAATCAAAGGAGATAATGTATTTGGCAAATCTATTGCAAAATACCTCTCTAAAGCGTTAAAGAGCCAAGATGTCATTTTTAGTACTAAGGTGCACCTACCTGACCCAAGCCATGATATTCTGAATTGCCTCAAATGCATGTGAAAACTGGGCACTGAATAAGGAAGACTGAAAAATAATTGATGCATTTGAAATATGGTGTTAAAAAATATTGAAAGTACCATGAACTCCCCAAACAAATCTGTCTTAAAATAACTACAGTCAGAATGCTTCTTAGAAATGAGGATAGTCATAATTTGGGCATCCTTCCAAGATGGACCAGTTACTGGAAAAATGATACCATCTTTTGTAAAGTAGAGGGTCAGGAAAAAAGAGGGAAACCTCTAAGAAGACAGACTGACACAGTCACTGCAACAATGAACTGAAGCATAATAACAATGTGTGAAGCTAGCTAGCATAGAACCGGGCAGTGTCTCATAGGGTTTTGCATGAATTCAGTTATTGGAGTAGGCTCAATAGCATCTAGCAACAACATATGTATATATAAATATATTGGAGTCCTGGTGTGGAGCTGTGGATTAATGCGTGGGACTGCAAAGTCCTTTGCACAGCAATGTGCTGTTTCAAGCTCACCAGCCATTCCTCGGAAACCCCATATAGGGGATATTTATATATATGGAGCTCTGGTAGCATAGTGGTTACGAATCGGGCTGCTAACCTCAGGGTCATCAGTTCGAAACTACAGCTGTTCCGCAAGAGAAAGATGAGGCTTTCTGCTCCCGTAAAGATTTATAGCCTCGGAAACCCTGTACAGGGTCGCTATGAGTTGGAACCAACTCCACGGCAC
>NW_006408747.1:2817208-2823582 GCF_000296735.1 Chrysochloris asiatica | reverse complement strand
CAAGGCTGTAAATCTTTACAGGAGTATATATATATATATACACACATACGTACAGTTAATAACAACACACACATATATGTACATTTGTTGTTAGGTGCCATTGAGTCAGTGCCGAATCAGTGACCTTATGCACAGCAGAATGAAACACTGTCCGATCCTGGGCCAACCTCACTATTGTGGCCACAAATGAGCCTATTGATGCTGCCACTTGGCCAATCCATATCGCTAGGGGTCTTCCTCTTTTGCTCTGACCCTCCACCTTACCAAACATATCCTTCTCCAGTGACTGGTCCCTCCTGACAATTTTTCCGAAGTATGAGAGACGAAGTTTTCCCATCCAGGCCTCCAAGGAATATATATATATTGTTAAGTACCATGGAGTTAGTTCCGATTCATAGTGACACCCATATATCTTTCAACATTTTTGTGATGTAAGAATGAAATCACACACAAAAATTTTGTCCACATTACCTTCATCTACTCCCCTATGTTATAGACTGATATTTCATTTATTTCCACCCTATACTACAAATAATGCTCACTAATTTATTTATTTAAATCATTGTAGTATACAGAAACATAAAATGGCCCCCATGAATGTCTCCTGGTGTTAAATCTTGGATAATTGCTTCCTTTACCCTTAAACATGGGTATTACCTGTGACTTGCTTTTAACCAATTGTTGTTGATGATGTTAAGTGCAGTCGAGTCGGTACTGACCCATAGAGACAGTCTATATGGTTTCCAAGGAGCAACTAGTGATCTTGAACCTCTGACTTTGGGGTTCATATTGACTTTGCAGTTCAGTGCATTAATTCACAATGGGGCACCAGGTCTCCATTTAATCAGTAGAATATGACAAACATGATGGTATGTTCTTAATATGATTAAGTTATGATATAATTATAAGGCTTCTTATAATTATATCATATATCTTATAACAACAAAAACTTACCCTTTAAGAAATAACCTTGATAATGAGAACTGGGCTATAGGAGTGCTATAGTAGCCAAGTGCAGACTCTACTTTACATCCCATAAGAAGTCAAGGCCCTCAGTCTTAGAGTTACAAGAAAATGAATTCAGTGCATTACAGAATAAGCTTAGATGTAGATTCTACTTGAGTTAAGAATGAAGAAGAGAATGAAGAGACAATTAAAGCCTCAATTATAAACTGGTGAGAGCCAGAGTAGAGGTCGCAGAAAAGTCAGGCCTGGAATCTTGGCCCTCAGGAATGGTAAGACAATCAAAACATTGTTAGATAGCAATGGAAAATTAATGCACTTATTTATTCTAATCAGATTTTGAAAATTCATAAGATATCATTGAAATGTTTTTCCATAGCCTCTACATTATTTATTTTCATGATTGTTGATTTATCCATGCACAATATAATGAGACATTGATGATCGTGCACTTTTCTCACAATTGTTACTATGTTTTAGCCTATTGTTGCAACCACTGTTCAAGCTATCTTTGAGAGTTTTCTTCTTTTTCATTGTTCACTAGTTTATTACAAATCATATTATTCTTCAGGAACTGGCTTCTCCTAACAATCTGTTCAAAATATGTGAAGTACTGTCTTGCCATCCTCACTTCCAAGAAATATTCTGACTCTACTTCTTCTAAGACACACTTGTTCATTCTTTTGGTGTATAATGGTGTGTCAATACCATAATTCAAAGACCAATTATTCTTCAATTTTTGTTATTCATTGTCCAGATTTTGTGGGCATATGAGGCATACCTTAGTCCTTAAGGTGACATCTTTTTTTTTTAACCCTTTAAAAAGTTTTTTTGCAGCAGATATTCCCAGTACAATATGTAATTTTATTTCTTGGCCACTGCTTCCATGGGCATTGATTATGGATCAAACAAAATTGAAATTCTTAATAACTTCCATGTTTTCAGCATATGTCATGGTGTTGCTTATTTGCTTAGTTGATGGATTTTTTTTCCTTATGTTGACGTGCAATCAATATTGAAGGCTATAGGTATTGATCCTCATCAGTGAATGCTTCATGTCCTCTTCACCATATCTGGCTTGACTTGATAATAATTTGGTAGTTTCTAATCTCCTCTTTTTATCTACAGCAATCCTTTGGTGAGGAGTCCTAATGTGGCACTGTACAATAAGTTCTGGACTGCTAACTGCAAAGTCAGCAGTTCAAACTCACCAGCTGCTCCTTGGAAGCCCTATAAATCAGAACCTACTCAATGTCATTTAACAATAAAAACTACCTATTATAAAATGTTTGCTTCCCAAAACTCCATTTTATCTTTCATCTCCAAGTAGAACAGAGTATTTTAACCTATCAAATCATTCTTATGTAGTATTTCATGTGATGTCTGCATACACAGATTGTTATGTGCAGGAGGCATGCAGATAACAATCCTCTTCAGTCAAACCCCAGGACCACATACCACACGTACAACCCAACTTTCTATAACCTATTCACTTAAATTACTTTAGGAGATATATTTAAAGCCTTGGAAATATTCAGTATTCATGCAAAAGGTCACAAATGAGTTAATTCCTTTTACCTAATCTGAACATTTCAGACTTGAGAGCAAGTAAAAAGTGACCAGTATGTTAATTGCAAATACCAGAGATAATTGATTCAAAATATGAGAACCACTTATGCATGAACAGTCTTCATTTCAAGATAGAAAACTGAAAGCAGCAACTGTTAGAGCAAATTGTCCCCTAATAAAAGTTCTTTTATATAATTTTAAACTGTCCATTCCTTTAGAAAAGCCTTCAATTGGTACTGTGAAAAGATTCATGTCTTCTAAATATCTAGTGTAGAGCTTTAAACTGTTGTATATGTGAGCAATTTTGCAAAGTTCAAAATAATTATATATGACTCTCTATAATTAAAATAAAATTGTTAAATTAAAAAAGACAATTAAAGCTGGAGCAAAATGGTCTGTGTTAAAAATCATAAAATCGTCATTATTCTAATTATTAGCACAATCCATTTTAAATCTGACATTCAAAAAGCTAGAGATTTTACTTATCCAGTCTTATTAGCATAATAATATTTTCACTTTACATAGATTTAACAATAAATGACTTCTCTTATATTTAAGTTTTGCCCAGACAAACAGAATTGAATATGTATTGAACTTAAAGGTTAAAGTTCCTTCATTAATTCTGTTATTGTTTTTTCATAAGCCAAAGTCTCCATTTAGGTAACTCTTGACTTCATAGCATTGATTCTAATCATTTTCCAGTAATGAACCCCAGACTGACAGGAAAGAATGCCCTGGGGCATTTTTCCTTGTAAAAAATCTCAACCTTTAACCCTTTTCATTTCATTTGAATAATCACTTGCATAGATATTCCTACATTGGGGATGTGTCTGTGTTTTTCTAAATTAGACTTCAGTTTTATTCACTTGCAATTTATCTCTCATGACTTTCTTATTGCTACATATTTCTTCAATGCATCCCCAGACTTATACACATTGCCCTTAGGTTTCTTCCCGAACTTTGTCTTGCTGCCTTTACTCCTTAGGTCATTATTTAGAAGAGACTATTAATGATTTCCATGGACTTTCAGAAACATATGAGCAATTGCAATGCAAACTCCTTTTTAGGCTATTGTATTCATGATAAGGAGTCCTGGTGTGGTGCTATAAGATAAGCCCAGGTCTGCTAGGTCGGTTTAAACCACTAGGACAGCCATTCAAACTCACCAGTGGATCCTCACAAACCCTATACTGGGTAGCTATAAGTAGGAACTGACTCAATGGCACTTAGCAACAACACTCATGATGAACACTTCAGAAGTCTCTTTAAACTGAAAGGTTTTTTTTTTTTTTTGGTGGGGGGGGGGAGGTTTCAATTCTACTTTCAAAAGGCTTCAGACTATAAATAACCTCGGGAATGGAGTATATATTCTCCTTTTAATTTGTAGATTTTTTCTCATTATATTTTCAATTTGTATACAAAGTTTGATTAAAACAGCTATTTTGATACACTGCAAGGATTTCCCAAATGCAAGTTATAAGGAAATGTTTTTGCAAGATGCCTTTGACTTACTGTTAACTTATGGGGACCTCATGAAAAACAAAAGATGCCTTGTCCTGTGACTGATGATCTTCTCTGTAAACATTCACCCAATTCAATAAAAAAATTTAAATAATCTATCAGAAACATAAAAAACTAGTATCATGCCAGTTCAACCAACTGTCCCTGATAATTACTTTACTTCATTTCATAAATAGCCTAGGAAAAAAAAAAAAATTACCTTATTTTCTAGTCTCCTTGACCAGATCTCTAGACTTCAAAAGTAAGCTTAGTTTCACAAAGTGTTTCTTGCTTTACCATGGAACTTGAGTAAAATAGTATCCTCTGTGGTACATCTCTAATATTTTCCTTTTCTCTGTATTGGGTTATCTCCCCAGCTCCTTTCTTTACCCATTGAACTTTAACTCTTGATGAAGTATTTATTTATCATATCAGTCTTTTCAAAACTCTGATTTCTCTAGTCAAACTTTGGAAAGACTTATTTATAATGAACTATGAATTTAGACTCAGTTTTGTTGTTGTTGTTGTTGTTGTTTTCCAAATGGAGCCATTTAATGTGTGACTCAATAGATTCTTGTTCTATTGGTTGTAACTAGCATCAGTATAACTCTTTGTGAACTTTCCATCTCGTGAATAGTAATATCTGCAAATTGTATTATTCACCCAAAGGTAAAGTTGATGGTAAACCTTGAACTTGAATATTGGGCAGGTGGTGAGAATATCATCATGACATCACTGAAAACAAAAACAAAGTCAAACCTTCCATTGTTGTTGTTGTTGTTGTTGTTGTTAAGTGCTATGGTGTTAGTTCCACTCATAACAACCCTGTATAGAGTTTGCAAGGAGCAACTGGTATTTTTGAACCGCTGACCTTGAGGTTAGAAGTCCAGTGCTTATCCTACAGTGCCATGCCAGGCCATTTAGCTAAGGTTAGTTGAACAAGTATGGGAGACCATTGTTGTTGTTATTATTTTTTACATTTTTATTGTGAATTGAGTGATAGTTTACATGGGAGAACATCAGCTTTACACTCATCCTATAGTATTTTGTTTTATTGCAATGATTACAATCCCCTCCATGCATTATCTCTCAACAGTATTTGCTTCTATTCCATGTTTTTGTTTTGTTTTGTTTTGTTTTGTTTTGTTTTTTGGATGCACACCAAAACACTAAGTAGTACACAACCATTCAAATACCCAACAGGCATACTCTGCAAGCCTGCCCTCTGGCAACCAGCGCACAGCCACTCTCCCTCTGTGAGACTAGAGTCCCCATCTGCTCCATCTCTCCATGTCATCATGTCTGCCTCCATCTCTGGCATTGCTGCTTCTCTGAATAGGGTCCCATACTCCACTTCCACTATTCTCCCCTTATGGTCCCAGGGTCCTTCACTCCTGGACTGCAAGATCAACCACTCCACTCTTTTTGCTACAAAATGTTTACCTTTACAGTTGCCAACAATCGCAATCAGCCATGATAACAATTACTCACTACTGAACAGCAAGAGTCTTATACCCATCTAGACAGGTTGAAAACCACTTAGTGGAGATTCTACTTCCCCCCACACACACACACCCTCTGAAACTAATTGCACTCTTGAAAATTTATAAGTCAGTCACTTCATGCCTTTTTAACTGCCCCCGCCCTCAATTTTAGGCAGCCAATGTCTATGATACCCATCCCTATCAACCCTATGTAGAGAGGGGATTGGGAATGATCCTTGCTGTGATGGTTCCTTCATTCTTCGTTGGTATTTCAAGCTACTACATCAATAAGTATAAGTCAAGTTCATCAAATTGTAGCAATTATACTTGTTTACTTTATCACTTCCCCCAAAAAATTCTGTTCTTGTTTTCCTTTTCTTACTTTCTCTAGTTGAGTTCTGATCATCCAGCCATTGAAACAACATCAAATGGCTACTATCTGCAAGTATGGGTGTTCTTGTGTATATACCCTCACTTCATATCAGCTGGATGATTCACTCTCCACTCTAGCCCTCTGTGGCTCAGGAGTTCCCAATTCTCACCATACTGCTGGCCAACCAGGTCTCACCATACTCCAGGTTGAAAAGAGTCTATAGAACGTGGTAGGACTCAGCCCACATTTTCATTGCTGCTTTTCCCCGACTTCCCATCATCAGTAAACCAGTGTGGCCACCAGCAAGCTTACATGCCTGCTTCTGTATTCCCTTTGAGTTTCAGTGTTGTAATGGGGTTTTCCCTGAAGGGACTTGGCTGCTTGCCTTGATGGCACCCTGAGAACAACTTGCTTGTTCTTGTGGTAGTTAGTCAGACTGCCATTTTTGTTTTGGATTTTTCCTGCTGGTCTTTCTTTCAAGAAGT
>NW_006408747.1:2801949-2816259 GCF_000296735.1 Chrysochloris asiatica | reverse complement strand
GACTTTTCTAAGTGTTGAAGAGCAAAGATGTCAGCTTGAGGACTAAGGTGTGCCTGACCCAAACCATGGTATTTTCAATAACTTCATGTGCATGCAAAAGCTAGAGAATGAATAAGGAAGGCCACAGAAGAATTGATGCTTTTGAGTTATGGTGTTGGAGGAGAGTATTGAAGGTGCCATGGTCTGCCAAAGAACCAATAGATCCATTTTGGAAGAAGTGCAGCCAAACTGCCCTTTGAAGACCGACATGACCAAACTTCATCTTTCATACTTCAGACATATTGTCAAGAGGGACCAGTCACTGGAGAAAGATATCATGTTTAGTAAGGTGGAGGGTCAAAGAAAATGAGGAAGACCCCCCGCCCCCCCCAAGAGATGGAGTTGGCAAAGTGGCAGCACTTTGTTTCTGCCTTTCACATTACAATCACCAGTAACTATCAACATATGTTGATTTCCTTATGATCAATTTCAGAATGAAGATATTGATAGACATCTTCACAGGTTTCAGTGGATGATGATTAAATTTGAAAAATTGTTGTATTAACTGGTTTTCTTTGTACATGTATTAATACCATTGTACTTCAAGATAGAAACTGAAATCTTCTTTTAGATGATGATTACAAGGCCATTCTTATTGAATTTGTCATTTCCAGCATAATATACCATCTGATTTTCATATTACAATGGTCAATATCAGTCTATTTGAGCTCAGTAATATCTAGGATATGAATCTTTGTTAATTGCATTACCTTTTGGACAGCTTTCAACTCTAGCTATTCCTTGAAAACCCTATACAGGGTTCCTATGAGTTGGAATCAATTTGATTACACATAGTGACAGCAATAAGTTTTCTGGATTTATAATTTGTACATTCTTTGTTCTCATTATTAATAGATATTTGCAGCTCGATTTCTGCGTTTTGTGTAGTATCCCATCAGCAAATGATGGTTCTGGAAGCTTTACTCCATTCTTATCATGATAGTCAACTTTATTTTGAGAAGACAGCTCATATTTAAGTGCTTTCTAACCTGAGAGGTTCATCTTCTGGCATTATATCTGAAAATATTCTACTGCTATGCATGTTTTCATGTTTTGCCACCATATCTGACACTGTTCTATTGCTATTCATAAGGTTTTCAGTGACTAAACATTTTGAGCCATCTACTTCTCTTTCCTCCTAGTCTGCTTTAGTCTGGATCCTCCACTAAAACCTATCTGACATCAGTAACCCTGCTGGTATTTAAAACATCAATGGTATAATTGCCATATAACAGCAACACAGGACATCAAAGTACAACAAACTGGCAGATGATTGGTGGCCCCACAGATTAGGTTAGAAGTCAAAATTCAGAGTGCCAACTCTAGGGGAAGGCTTTCTTTCTTTACTGGCTCAAGGGAAGGTCCTTAACAACAATCTTCACCTAAGTTTCCCAGTACTGGAATCATGGATTTAAAGCATGCACTATGCTCTTACTTCTTGGTAGATAGTTGTTGTTGTTGTTAGGTTGCATCAAGTCAGTACCAACTCATAGCGACCCTATTATGCACAACAGAATGAAACACTGCCTGATCCTGGCCCAACCTCACCATTGTTGTCATGCTTGAGCCGATTGAATCTAACACTTTGCCAATCCATCTCACTGGGGGGTCTTCTTCTTTTTCTCTGACCCTTGAACTTACCAAACATGATATCCTTCTCCAGTGATTGGTCCCTCTTGACAATATGTCCAAAGTATGAGAGACGAAGTTTGACCATCTGGCCTCCAAGGAGCACTCTGGCTGCACTTCTTCCAAGACAGATCTGTTGGTTCTTTTGGCAGCCAATGGCACTTTCAATATTCTCTTCAAACACCATAACTTAAATGCATCAATTCTTCTACAGTCTTCCTTACTCACTGTCCAGCCTTTGCATGCAAATGAGGTTATTGAAAATACCATGGCTTGGGTCAGGCGCACTTTAGTTCTCAAAATGACATCTTTGCTCTTCAACATTTGAAAAAGGTCTTGTGCAGCAGATTTGCCTAATGCAATACGTTGTTTGATTTCTTGACTGCTGCTTCTGTGAGTGTTGATGGTTGATCCAAGAAGAATGAAGTCCTTGACAACTTCAATCTTTTCTCCGTTAGTAAGAATGTTGCTTACTGGTCCAGTGGTGAGGATTTTTGTTTTCTTTATATTGAGATGTAATCCATACTGAAGGCTGTGCTCTTTGATCTTCATCAGTAAATGGTTTAAATCTTCTTCACTTTCAGCAAGCAAGCTTGTTATCATCTGCATATCGCAGGTTGTTAATGAGTCTTCCTCCAATCCAGATGCTACATTTTACTTTATCTAACACAGCCTCTCAGATTATTTGCTCAGCATACAGGTTGAATAAGTATGATGAAAGAATACAACTTTGTGGCACACCTTTTTACATTTTAAATCATTCAGTGTTCCCATGTTCTGTTCAAACAACTGCTTCTTGGTCCAGGTACAGATTCCTCATGAGCACAATTAAGTGTTCCAGAATACTCATACTTCGCAATGTTGTCCATAACTTGTCATGATCCACACAATTGAAAGCCTTTGCATAGGTAAAGCACAGGTAACCATCTTTCTGATATTCTCTGCTTTCAGCCAAGATCCATCAGACAACTGCAATGATATCCCTCATTCCATGGCCTCTTATGAATTCAGATTCAATCTCTGGACGTTCTCTGTCAATATATGATTGTAGTCGTTTCTGTATTACCTTTAGTATAACTTTACTCGCATGGGATATGAAAGAGATTGTCTGATGATTTCCTCATTCCATTGCATCATTTCTTGTTGGAATGGGCACAAATATGGGTCTCTTCCAATCAGTTGGACAGATAGTTGTCTTCCAAATTTCTTGGCAAAGATGAGTGAGTGCCTCCTGTGCCACCTCATTTTCTTGAAAGATTTCAATTTTTATTCCATCAATGCCTGGTGCCTTGTTCTTTGCCAATTCCTTCAATGCACCTTGGAATTCCTCCTTCAGTATCATTGGCTCTTGATCATATACAACCTCTTGAAATGTTTGAACATGAACCATTTCCTTTTGGTAGAGTGACTCTGTGTATTCCTTCCATCTTCTCTTGATGCTTACTGCATCATTCAATAATTTGCCCAGAGAATCTTTCAATAACGAAAGTCGAGGCTTGAATTTTTTTCTTCAGTTGCTCCAGTTTGAGAAATGCTAAGTGTGTTCTTCCTTTTTGGTTTTCTGATTTTAGATCTTTGCACATTTTGTTGTAATATTTGACTTTATCTTCTTAAGCTGATCTTTGAAATTTTCTGTTCAGCTCTTGTACCTCCTCATTTCTTTCATTTGCTTTAGCACCTCTACGCTGGAGAGTAAGTTTCAGTGTCTCTTCTCACATCCATTTTGACCTTTTCTTTCTTCCTTGTCTTCTCAATTACTTTTTTTTCTTCATGTTTGATGTTCTGGATGTCATCCCACAACTCTTCTGGTCTTCTGTCTTTAGTGTTTAATGTATCAAATCTGTTTTTCAGATGATCCCTAAATTCAGGTGGGATATATTCAAGGTCATAATTTGGTTCTCGTGGACTTGTTTTCTTTTTCTTCAGCCTCACTTTGAATTTGCATATGAGTAATTGATGGTCTATTCCAGAGTCTGCCCCTGGCCTTGTTTTCACTGATGATATGGAATTTTTTCATTGTCTTTTTCTGCAGGTGTAGTTAATATGATTTCTACGCATTTCATCTGGTGAGGTCCATGTGTATAGTCGTCTGTTAAGCTGTTTAAAGAAGGAATTTGAAATGAACAAATCATTGATTTTGCAGAATTCTAACTTCTGTTCTCCAGCATCATTTCTATCACTAAGGGCATAGTTTACAACTACTGATCCTTCCTGTTTGCTCCCAACCACTGCATTCCAATCACCAGTATCATCAGTACATCTTGATTGCATGTTTGATCGATTTTAGATTGAACACATTGGTAGAATTCTTCTATTTCATCCTCACTGGCTTTAGTGTTTGGTGTGTAAATTTGAATAATAGTGGTATTAACTAGGCTTTCCTGTTGGCTCAAAGATAATATTATATCACAGACAGCATTGTACCTCATGACTGATCTGGATATGTTCTTTTTGACAATGAATGCAACATCATTCCTCTTCAATTTGTCATTCCCGGAATAGTAAACCATATGGTGTCTGATTCAAAATGGCTAATACCAGTCCATTTTAGCTCACTAATGCCTAAGATATCAATGTTTATGTGTTCCATTTCATTTTTGACAACTTTCATTTTTCCCAGATTCATACTTCATACATTCAATGTTCCAATTTCCTGTGGATGCTTATAGCTGTTTCTCTTAATTTTGAGTTGTGCTCCATCAGCAAATGAAGGCCCCATGGGCTTTTCTCCCATGGGCTTTACTCCATTCACGTCATCACTGTCAGCTCTACTTTGAGAAGGCAGCTCTTCCCCAGTTGCATTTTGAGTGCCTTCCAATCTGAGGGGTTCATTTTTTGGCACTATATCTAACACTGTTTCTCTGCTATTCATGAGGTTTTAAGTGACTTAATATTCAGAAATAATTCGTCACTCTTTCTTCCTAGTCTGTCATCTGGCAGCTCATCTGAAACCTGTCCACCATGGGTGACCCTGCTGATATTTAAAATGCTGGTGGCATAGCTTTCAGAATCACAGCATCTTATAAGCCACCACGGCGCGAAAAACTGACAGACCATTGGCGGTATATAATGGAACCCTCTAATCTCTGCTCACTTGGTCAAGCTCCTTTTTAATCTTAAAAGAATTTGTCTAAGATACAAACAAATTCTGTAGTTTTCTTCTGTATAATTAACTGCCATGAAACCTGTCTCATTAATATCATAAGGTTAGGATTTATAGCATATGGAACAATTACATCAGATCACACAATGGAAAATAATTACATAATATTGAGACTCATGATTTAGTCAAGTTGACACATATTGGGGTGGGGGGTGCAAATTCAATCCATTACAGCATAGAACACAATGTATAGAAAAAGATGATTTTAGATACTGCTCCCTTATTGTTCTCAAAATCTTCACAGGATTTTTAGTATTATTAGACGTTCATTCGAAACACCCTCTTGCCTGGAGTATATCTGATTCATTTCTTATCATCCTTCCTCTGTTCTGTGCTGTGGCTCTTAAATTGAAATTATCTTCTCCTTGCAGTAAAATTTTAGCAATTCAGCTATCTTTTTATCTCTATTGTTCATCTGCCTTAAACCCAGTGAGATGATTTTTTTTTTTTTTTTCCTCTAGTGGGGCTTACTCTCCACATTTTTAAAAAATGAAAACAACTTTCTTAATGTAGAATTGAATTCCAATTTAAAAAAGTGGATCAGAACCCCATTTAAAAGATGCTTTTATAACTAAATAGTTAAAATTTTTCCTTATGGAATGCTGTTGTTGTTGTGAAGTTCCGTCGAGTCGGTCTGACCCTTAGCAACCCTGTCTAAGGTTTCTGAAGAGCAATGAACTGCCTACCTTGCAGTTCAAATGGCTTTGCATTCTGGCGCATTAACCCACAGTTCCACACCAGGACTCCCCTTATGGAATAGTATCACCTAAATACAGAGAATATGGTCCCTGGAGAGTACATTATAATAAATCTCAAAGCTACTCTTCTAAATAATGCTAATACAGAAAAGAAGGAGGGCAGGATGAAGGATGTCTGAGGGTAGTGCACAGGGGAAATATGCCACTACTTGCCCCCAGTAGAGCAATGAACTTTCTCTCTGATGTGCAATCTGAAGAAAGGTATTATGATAAGATACAGATAAAGAAGAGAGGATATCATAACCACAAGAAAAGTGGACATGAAAGAAAGAAGAAGGACCAAGAGGTGAAAAATAAGATCAAGTGAAACATGATAATACAACTTTGTATGAACAAAGCATTTTTAAAATTTTCCACTTTGTTTTTATTCTTATTTGTTCTTATTGTTGTTAGCTACCTTCAAGTGCTACCCAGTTTAGGGCAATGCCATGCACCATAGAAAGATATGCCCTGCTTTGTATCATCCATTCCTGATTCATAAGGTTTTCATTAGCTTATTTTTGGAAGTCACCAGGATTTTCTCACTAGTCTTATTCTGATAGTTCTGTGGAACTTGCTTAGCATCACAGCAACACAGAAACTTTCATTCATATACAGATGTTGGCTGCACATGGGGTAGACTGATCAGGAACCAACCCAGGTCTCCTGCTTGGAAAGTAAGAAATCAACTTCTTGTTTTATAAATTCAATATGTGTAATATTGTGAGGTGAAATTGATTTTAGAAATAAAGACTGTTCAGGAACTGACCACAGGTGATCTGGGCTGGCTCCAATTTCATTCACACATTTCAAGCAACCGTTCTTTTGTGCCCCAGGAGGGCAATGCCCAACTGTGAAGTTATTTTATTGGACAACATGGATGAGAAGATATCAGACCACTAGTGTTAGAGATTAATGCAACTCTATCCCCAGCTGCATCCCAGCAGTACCCTAGTGGCACTACATCTGGTTATTAATCAAAGATTCTGTGACATGACTCCAGTGTCTGAAGCAGAAACAAAAAAGAAAAGAAATATAAGTATGCCAACACAGGAAGAAGTGGAGATACAAGCTGACACCCTCAAAGGAGTTCTCAGAAGATGACTGTCACCTTGAATTTTAAGGAAAATACTTGGCCTCTTCAACTCTGCAATTCTATTTGAAACAGAGGAAAATTAGATGAAAATAATACTACTGTATTTAGAAACTTGCATGCATCTCTTGCAGAAAATATCCTGGAGTATTCTAAGACAACTTTAAATATCCAGAGTTATATTTCTAGTTTACTATCTGGAGCATTAAATGCATTCATTTTATTGTTGTTGTTGTTAAGTGCCATCGAGTTTATAGCATATGGAACAATTACATCAGATCACACAATGGAGAATAATTATATAATATTGAGATTCATGATCCAGTCAAGTTGACACATATTGGGGTGGGGGGTGCAAAATTCAATCCATTACAGCATAGAACACAATGTATAGAAAAAGATACAAACCCTGTATATGGTTTCCAAGGAGTGGCTGGTAAGCTTGAACCAGCGACCTTGCAGTTCAAACCGACTCTGAGATCAACTGCTTAGCCTACAGTAGTGCCACAATTTCACTCTTGGAGACTAATATTGTGTTAAAAAATGTGTCCTCTAACCTATGATATTTGGAGTCCTGGTATAGTGCTGTGGGTTAATGCACCAGACTGCAAAGCCACTTGAACTGCAAGGTCAGAGGCTCAAGCTTACCAGCTGCTCCTTGGAAACCCTATACAGGGTCGTTATGGGTCGGAATCAACTCGATGGCAGTTAACAACAACAACAACCTATGATATTTATGTGTCACTTAATGTAAGATTTATGATAAACCATTTCTGATCTTCTAATTGATAAAAATTAGAATGGAAAGTATTTGCATTACTGCATTTTCTAAATCACATATATAAAATATTTCTTTAAAATGCTAATATGAATGTCTATTTCATACAAAATAACATGTAATTATATACCTTTGTGTCTCTAGCACACACTGGACTTTAGCTTTTAATTTAATATAGGCCATGGATTGGCTATAAAAATACTGTGTGGTGCTGTGGGATAAGCATAGGACTACTAACTTCAAAGTGGGTGGTTCAAACTCATCAGCTGCTCTTGAGAACTCTATCCAGGTTGGGATGAGTCAAAACTGACTCCACGACACACCAACAAATATGAAGAGCACAGGTGCAGGCTTCAGTAGATTGGTTTCTCTATCAATACTTGAGAACCTGAAAGTAGAATTTGTAACCACATTATCATTTAACATTGCTTCCTTCTTTCTTTGTAAATTAAGCTATTGCTATGCATTCAATTTTAAGTCATCGTGACTCTATAGACAGAGTAGAATTTCCCAATAAGGTTTCCAAGGCTGTAAATCTTTACAGAAACTGAGTGCCTCATCTTTCTCAGTGGAGTGACTAGTGGGTTCAAATCACCAAGCTTTCAGTTACCAGGCAAGTGCTTTAGTACTGTGAGACCATGATATATTCTTTTGAGATTAACAGTTAAAAAGCTATAAAACTTTTGACTATTTGGGTCATATTTTACAGAGAGAAGCTATTATGGTCTGTTCCAATTTATATTGTTTACACAGGAACGATCTGTGTAACATGAGTGCACTATTTGTTGAGGATAGAGAAATGTTTGGTTTTCAAAAAAAAGAGCTCCTATTCAGTTTCTTTTAATAAACATCTTATGTTGGTTAAATACTGTGAACTCATTTGTATTTCCACAGGTGAGTTTTGTGTAGTTAAATGTGTATCTAAGACTTAGAATCATAAATAATTAAAAACAAAATCCTTTCAAAGGTATTAAAGGAGTGGTTGGACAAATCTGCCCCAAATATAGTCACTGGCTTTGCTATAATAATACCACTAAGAGGAATTATGCTGTGAAAGAACCTGTAGTTTTGTGTACAGAATTTGGACAAAATAATTGATATGTAAGTAATCTTGGCATGCAATTCATTAATGTTGATAAAATAATGCTATGAATAATTCTGCTTTAGGAACTACAATACAAGAAAATAACAAATATTCATAAAAGACATCAAGGTATTGTGTATACTTTCTGTACACAATGTTGCCATTTCTTTCTGTTTGTATCTCATGCTAAACTGTTTGTACACTCAACATATCTCTTTTTTATCTTCTGATAAATTTGTGATCTATAACACATTCCTTCAGTTACAAAACCAAAGCAAAAAACAAAAACACATCTATCCAACTGCGTCTTTGCTTATTGAGGATTAGTCTTGAGCCCCGCAAATTGCCTTAAATAGCACAATAATACATAGAAAGGATGTGAATAAATAAGGAAATTTAAATTTGAAATAAAAAATAATTTAAATATTTTTAAATGTATTTGTGTGCAGTTAGAATTGAAAACTAGTTAATATGAGTCGTACTCATCATCTGTCTCATATTCAAGATAAATTGGTATAACAGTCTCAACAAGAATTCAGATCACCTGGGTTGTATGTCCTCATACTTGTGTACTAGGATGCAAAGTGGCAAAGCCTCCACCACTCAGGGGTTTTTTTTCTTTATAAAATGAAGCTAAATATTTAATGTTATATAACTACCCTGAAAAGCAAAAGAATTTATATATGTGAATAGTAAAGGCATAAACAAACACAAAATGAAATCATTTGAATCCCTTGAATTATAAAGAATTGTTCCATGTCCATTTAGAATGAAAAATTACAACATACATGCTCTTATGGGCAGTCCATAGATTTTTCTGATTCTAACGCTCTCTCTCGTATGAAACTTCAAGAATCAAAATATTACAGCTGAACTGAGAATTAAAATTGTGCAGTTTTGATTCACGTTAGTACACATTTTGCTGGTTTTCTGGTTGCTTATTTTTTACTCTTGTTTGTTCTTCCAATACATGTCTCCACAATACAAGTTGAAATTAATAAAAATAGAACTATTTTGCAATAGATTTCCAAAGTTTTACAGAGAGCTCAAACAATACAAGAAAGGCTCATAAACTGTCCTGTACAAGTGTATTTATTTATGAAGTTTATGAAAATTTACCCTAAATTCATAAGTAGATGCAAATTTGAAGATACAATATTTCTAGATTTATAGACATGTAGAGACATTTTTGTCTATTAAACAAAGCAAGTTATTAATTTCTATCAATTATGAATAATAATGTCATTATTCTCTATTTTTGGACAAATCAATAGACACCTCCATAAAGGTATCTTATAGGTTTTTGTTTTTTTACATAGCTTAGGAAAATTGTATTAAAGCCAACTTTTTAATGAAACAAAGCAACACTGAAAATATCAGTGATTTTTTTCAGCAGTGCAGTATCAAGTAAATTGTATCTGTACAATGCTAATAAAAAATCATTCATTTTGGATAATTACAGTGTAGGACGAAGAAAAAGACTCCATTCTGTACATTAGCCTGAACACATCCTCCTGTTCCAGGAACGTGCTAAATTAGCTCATGCTGCCTTAGAATATCCTTTTACCCCTAACAGTAGCAAGAACTAGATAAGCAGTAGACAGGACAACCCAAGGCCAGATGCCAGATGTTTTCCTTATCCTAGCCTAAGAACGAAAGACCACCAGTACTGACCAATTAAACTGTAACATCTCATACTTTGCCAAATGTAAACCAATCCAAACATTGTAAATCTGAAAAACCCTGAGCTTGTTTGAAAACTCTATAAAAACCCCACAGACAAAGGGTTTGAGGCTCCATCCCTCATCCGCTGCATCAGATGCAGGTGGGGTCCGAGCTGGAGCTTGAATAAACAACCCTTGTGCACTTGAATCGGTGTTGGCTCCTTGGTGGTCTTTGGGGACCCCAAATTCAGGGCATAACAACAGTCTAGAAATTAAGAATGTAAAAGAGTATTATTCATAAATAAAAATAAATACATATTAACTTATATATGTTTTTATTTGATGGCAAATGATTAGAACATTTATTCTCTATAATATCCACTTTGTACATTTTTAAATTTAAAAATAAATCAAAATTATTTTTCTTGTCTTTGAATCATAGAAAAACTTGTTTAAAAAAATTAGAAATTTCAAATACTTGAAGAGTAATAAAATTATATCACTGTGGTAAAATCAATAGCCACATGAATTTAATCCTTTTATCTTAATTGTATTGTGTTTTTGCATTGTTTTATTTTTTTTCATTTTTTTTTATTTACATTAATGCTATTTGTTCTGTTTTTACCCCATATGAATTAACACCATGCACTTAATTTTTTTCTTGATCCCCAAATTAAACAAATTTAAAAATTATTACTTGAATAAATTTTCCCACTTACACAGATAATTTCAATCACAAACCTTTCTTAATATACCTATCACATCATGATGAAACTTTTATTTGCTCCACCTTTTTTCCTGTTGCTATGCTTTCTTCCTAAAAATGCGGTAGAAAGTTTTTGTTATCACCATCCCCAATCCCAAGCTATTATCAGTACATTGCTTTGGTGACATCATTTAGTGTATTTAGGCATATGTCTGTAATGAAATATTTCCGAATTTCCACCTTGTTGTCATTTATTATTTTGACAATAAGAGTCTTTATTTAGCACAGAGTCGTCCTGATGAAAAAAGAGGAAGACCCCTCCCCCCAGAGAGATGGATTGGCAAAGTGGCAGCATCAATGGGCTCAAACCTGGCAACAATAATGAGGTTGGCCCAGGATCAGTCAGTGTTTCCTTCTGTTGTGCATAGGGTCACTATGAGTCTGTATTGACTTGATAGCACCTAACAACAACAGTCCTTTTTGTTGTGCTGTAGAATAAAGACTGGCCCTTGAGGTCCCTTTGAACCACAAGGTCAGCGATTCAAACTTAATAGCCTCTCCTTGGAAACCCTACACAAGGTTGCTATTAGCCATAACTGACTCAACAGCACTTAACATCATTTATCACAGATACTACATTCTTAATGTATCCTGCTAATTTATAGTGTTTCCTATTTACTCATAATTGCTTAAAAAAGGAGGGAAAAAAGACACTTTGCTTACTTTGTTTTTCTCCTCTCCATCTAGTGGTCTTTGATCTAATGTATTATTTTGGATCTAATGCAAGGTCTTCTCCATGAATATTTTCTTCAGATGAATTATGTGACTGACTTATTTCCTGAGATGTTAGATACCTGTATATGTTTCCCCTGGTAAATTGTATATTAGGATTCAGGTTGCTAGATCATTGCTCAGCAATTTGTACATGCTCTGCTTAGTTTTCCTACTTCCAGGGTAGCAAATGTTGCTGTTGTTAAGTGTTGTCGAGTTGGTTCCACTTCATAGCGACTCTGTATAGGGTTTCTAAGGAGTGACTGGTGAGTTTGAACTGCCAACCTTGTAGTGCAAACCCACTTAGCCGTCTAGTGCTTAGCTTACTTTGCCACATCAGGACTCTAGGTTTGCAAATCAGAAGTTCAATACCTCTCTAAACTAACTCCTGTGTCAGTTTTCTTAGCTTCTATTTGCCCTAGAGCTCAGAAGGTTTCCTTTCTCCTTTAAGAATTGAAGCCAATTGTATCTAAATATTTACTTTGTTTAATCCCATCTGGAAACTAAGTATTTTCAGTGAATGAATCTCAGATCTCTTTTCCTTTAAAAACAAACAAAACAAAGCTTTTCTTTTATTTCTTCTTTAGTTACTGCCAGCTAACATTTATTTTATCTTTTTTGGAATTACTGTTACCTATTAGATCAGAAGGATCTTTTATTATTTTTGTTTTCCTTATAATTTTCATCTCTTTGTAATTTACCTTGGGCTTTGAGTTATTTCTTGTTCTTAATTTTGTAGGTCATTGACTCAGACCTCAAATGAAAATTCTATTTTAACCATGTACTGAATTGTTTAATTGATATCTTAAGCTGGATTCTCTAGAAAAAAAAAAACCAAAAAAACTAGTGAAGTGTATATACATATGTTGTTGTTATTATGTGATGTTGAGACTGTTATGACTCATAGAAATCCTTTACAGGGTTTCTGAGGTTTTAAATCTTTGTGGGAGCAGAAAGCCTCATCATTATCCCATGTAGTGGCTGGCAGACTCAAAATCTGACCTTGTGGTTTGCAATCCAGTGCTTATCATATGGAGCCACCAAACTCCCATAATTATGTATACAGAAATTTCTTTCCAGAATATGGTTTATGCAGTTGTGCTCTGGGCTTAGCAAGTCCAAAGTCCATGAATCAGGTATCAATTAGACTAGAAGTTTCTTCTCACTCCTGTGGTTGTCATTGTTGTTAAGTGCTATCAAGTGCTTCCAACTCATAGCAACCCTGTAGAGAGAGTTTCGGAAGAGGGCCTGGTCACTTTGCACTGCTGACCTCGCAGTTCAAACCAACCTTGTTGTCAAGTACTTATCCTATAGCACCACACCCAAAATCTGCAGGTCAGATTACAGGATACTGGCTCATGTATCAAGAACTGGATGTCAGAGGATGACTAGTCTTATGCAGGATAGAAAGAGTGTGAGCTTTGCCAGAATATCCAAATACGAAGTGGGGCATACTCTCAAGGAAACCGATTTACTCCCAATTGATTGGCTTTTCAACTGATTGCTGCTCACTGGATCACAAATGTGAGATCACATTATATGACTTTATGGAAGATCAATAAGTCCAGTTTCTGCAAAACCATTGAGAATCATACCCTAGCCAAATTGACACATATATTAATCATCATAGTTGACAAATCATAAAGATACTTTATGGTTGTTGTTTTGTTTTTTTTTCCCCAGACCTAAGGAAAACTGTAAGGCACCCTAGTGGCTCTGTGAGCTAGGTGTTGGGCTATTAATTGCAATGTCAATGGTTCAAACCCACCAGTTGCCTTTGAAGAAACATGAGGCTATCTATTTATACTCTCAGAAATCCTATATATGTCCTTTTACTATGAGTCAGGATCATCTCAGTAAAAATGGATTATTAAATCTGCACTACAGTTGGCTTTATGGTTCATTATATAAAGTTTGGATTATTTTATTCCATTTTGGATGGAAGTTAATATGCCTACAAAAACGGCAGAGGAAAGAGGAAAGGAGAATAAAAACTTATAATCAAGGCCGAATCCTATGAGGTAAATGTGAGACATTCTTCAACCCTGTAATCTTCTCTATTCTATTTTGACCCTAGCCATCCTTCCCACAATAATCTCTGTTCAATATCTGGGTTTGATAATCTGTTTCAGTGTAGACACAAAACTCAGAGACAATATTTATGATTATGGGGTTTTTCAGGAATAGAAACAATTCAGAATTAAGCAACTCTCCAGTCAAAAATACTTCTTATCTGCTTCAGCCACATCTCACTCTTGTTATTGGCTTCTCAGTCATATCACCATTTCCTTTTGATACAAGTGACTCTGTGTATTCCTTCTATCTTCTCTTGATGCTTTCTGCATAATTTAATAATTTGACCTGAGAATCTTTCAATAATTAAAGTTGAGACTTGAATTTTTTCCTCAGTTGCCCCAGCTTAGAAATGCTGACCATGTCCTTCCTTTTTGGTTTTCTGATTCAAGATCTTTGCACATTTTGTTGTAATATTTGGCTTTATCTTCTCAAGCTGATCTTTTGAAATTTTCTTTTCAGCTCTTCTACCTCCTCATTTTTCCATTTGCTTCCTCATTTTTCCATTTGCTTTTGTATATCTATGCAGGAGAGCAAGTTTCAGTGTCTCTTCTGACATCCATTTTCACCTTT
>NW_006408747.1:2799412-2801499 GCF_000296735.1 Chrysochloris asiatica | reverse complement strand
CAATCACCAGTAATGATCAATACATCTTGATTGCATGTTTGATCTATTTCAGATTGAAGAAATTGGTAGAATTCTTCTATTTCATGCTCACTGACTTTAGTGATTGGTGTGTAAATTTGAATAATAGTGGTATTAACTAGGCTTCCCTGTAGGTCCATGGATGTTATCCTATCACAGACAGCATTGTACCTGATAACTGATCTGGATATGTTCTTTTTGACAATGAATGCAACACCATTCCTCTTCAATTTGTCATTTCTGGCATAATAAACCATGTGTTCATCAGATTCAAAATGGCCAATAACAGTCCCTTTCAGCTCACTAATGCCTAAGATACCAATGTTTATGCATTCCATTTCATTTTTGACAGCTTCCAATTTTCCCAGATTCGTACTTCATACATTCCATGTTCTGATTTTCTTTCGATGTTTACAGCTGTTTCTCTTTATTTTGAGTTGTGCCTCATTAGCAAATGAAGATCCCACGGGCTTTTCTTCTACAGGTTTTACTCCATTTGCGTCATCATGGTCAACTCTATTTTGAGGAGGCAGCTCTTCCCCAGTTGCATTTTGAGTGCCTTCCAACCGAAGGGCCCATTTTCTGGCACTGTATCTGACAGTGTTTCTCTCCTATTCATAAGGTTTTCAGTGACTAAATATTCGGAGGTAGTTCATCACTCTTTCTTTCTAGTCTGTCTTCGTCTGGAAGCTCATCTGAAACCTGTCCACCATGGGTGACCCTGCTGTTATTTAAAATACTGATGGCATAGCTTTCAGAATCACAGCCACTCACAAGCCACCACAGTACAGCAAACTGACAGTGAAGTGGCGGCCTTCTGGTTTTCAGTGGAAACTGTCACTTTAAATTTCGAGGAGATCTGTGCGCTTGCATAGTAGAACCCTCCAGGGGTGGGGGTTGGATGTCCATTCACTCAGGTATCCCCTCTAGTCAGCAGAATGGAGGTGCACAGACATTGAAAGATGAATGAACAAATACCAAAAGTAGAATGTCCACACCTGTATCTCCGCAGGCCTGTCAGGCATTTGTGGCTGTTCTGATCCTTTCCCCGCTTGGTCGCTCTCAAGATGGTGGCTCTAGGAGGAGATAAGCATCTTGAATTAGAAAGCAAAGGACTTCTTGATTCTGCTACAAATTCTCCTAATTGTAAGCCTTCTATGCTTCTAAGCATTCCTTTGCATGTAGTTCAGAGATCTAGCACCATCCCCTGAGTCTACTAGATCCTGTATTCTGTGTTGTTACTTATGGAGCTCCTCACTGCACATCTGAATAATGGATATATCAATATTATTATCCAAAACAAATACAGTGTTCAACTGTGGAACAGACCATCACTTGCTTTTATTAAAATCAGTTTAAAAATGAAGAAAAGCAAGAGAACTATACAAGAGCAAAAATATAACCTTGAGTGTATCTCACCTGCAGTTATAGACTATCTCAAAATAGATCTTGGCATATTGAAATTAATAATGGACTACAAGAGGTGTTCTGGGATGATATCAAGATCATAATTCATGAAGATAACAAAGGTAATTAAAAAGACATAAAAGAAGAAATGGCCAAAATGGATGGCATAAGAGACTCTGAAACATGCTCTTAAATGTGGAGAAATTAAAGCCAATGGAAGAAATGATCAAGTAAAAGAACAAAAAATAAAATTCCAAAGGACAGCTCAAGAAGACAAATTAATTTGTTACAACAAATTATGTGAAGACCTGCATTAAGAAAGCTGAAAGACAGCACTGCTCAACATTCTTAGGCAGATAGAATTGAAGAAAAATTCAAATCTCCATTATAATATTGAAGGATTCTATAAGAACTGGACTGCATTGTGGCAGTTCAAATCCATGAGCCACTCCTCAGAAAAACCATACAGGGTCATTATGAGTTAGAACTGATTCAATGGCACTTAACAATAACAACAGCAACAACAGGCAAAACATTAAACAATGAAGAAATCATCAAAAGAAAATGGACATAGTATATACAGTTCCACGGGAAAAAGATGAGGCTTTCTGCTCCTGCAAAGATTACAGCCTCGGAAACTCTGTACAGTGTTGCTATGAGTC
>NW_006408747.1:2789299-2798656 GCF_000296735.1 Chrysochloris asiatica | reverse complement strand
CAAGTAGACTGATGGGACCACACAAAGCTCAGGATATGTCCAATTTTCATCAAGTCAGGACCTGTAATAACTTATTTCCCCCCCCAATATTTGGCTCTAGGTATTTATCCTAATAAAGCTTTTGCTAGTCTGAAAAAAAAAAAAAAAAAAAAAAATGGAGGTACTATACAAAATCACTGTACCAAAAAGACTTGACCAATGCTCAGCCATTATAAGCAGTGTAATGGACAGCACTAAAGAAAGAAGTACAAGCTACACTGAAGGCAGTGGTGAAAACAAGACTCCAGGAATTAGCCAAATACCAATTGAGAAGTTTCAATAAAGTGTTGCAACACTGAAAGTGTACACTCATCTATATAAAGAAATTTGGAAAATATCTACATGTCCAAATGACTGTAAAAGGAACTCATTCTAATGAAAGATGGTCCATATAAATATGAAAATTATCAAAACATAGCATTAATATCATATGCAAATAAAACTTTAATGAATATAATTTAAAAGAGATTGCAGTCGTTTATAGACAAGAAGTTGCCAAATTCAAGCCAAATACAGAAGACTTGGAGTGAGGGATATCATTGCTAATATAAAATATTGGCTGAAAGCAGAGAATACCAAAAATCTATTTATTTGCATTTTATTGACTACGCAAAGTCATTTTACTGTATGGGTCATGATAGACTATAAATAGCATTTTGAAAAATGGCAAATTACAAAACACATATTTGTTCTTCTGCAGAATCCATACATTGATCAAGAAGCAGTAATTGGAAGAGAATAAAAGCATACTGAATGGTTTAAAACCAAGAAGGGTGTGTGTCAGGGTTATATCCTATTACCATGATTATTCACTCTGTACACTGATTACATAAACTGAAAACCTGTACTATATGAGGAAGAAGAAGACACAGGACAGGGGAAGTATTCATTAACATTTTATTTGGTTCTACAATCAGTGCTCATGGAATAGTAGTCAAGAAATCAAACAATGCTTTGCACTGGTCAAATCTGCAAAAGACCTCTTTAAAGTGTTATAGAGCAAAACTGTCACTTTGATGGCTAAGCTGTCCCTGACATGAAAATCCATGGTATTTTCAATTATCTCATACATATGTGAAAGCTAGACAATGAATAAAAAACACCAAGGAAGAACTGATACCTTAAATAATGGTGTTGACAAAAAATAACGAATATACCAAAGACTGACAGAAGAAGCAAGAAGTCTGTTTCGGAAGAAGTACAGCCAGAATGCTCCATAAAAACAAGGATAACAAAAAGTTTGTCTCTTGTATTTTGGACATGTTCTCAGAAGTGACTAGTCCCTGGAGGATATTTGCTTGTTAAAGTAACCAGGCAGTGGAAAAGAGAAAGACTCAGAAGGAATTGGATTGATACTGTGGCTGTGACAATGGGTTCATTAAAAAAAAAAAAAAAAAGTCACTGCCATCTAGTTGATTCAGACTCATAGTACCTTGCATAGCATTTTCAAGGTTGAAAGCTGCTGGATTTGAATTACTAACCTTGTGGTTAGCAGTCCAGTGCCTATTCTACAGTAACACAAGTTTCATTCAATGGGCTTATACATAACAACTGTGATGATGAAGTAGGGCAGCAAGTGTTTTATTCTGTTGTTCATAGGATCTCTATGAGTCAGAACTGTCTCAACACAACTAGCACTACACTACTGTAAATATGTTTATAGTAACCAATTAAAAGATGGAAGACTTTTTACAGAATTTTGTTTTCAAGTCACAAAATTATAACTGATTAAATGTTGTTTTAAATTTTCTTTGTTTATTTTGCTGTTCTGTTTTATTTTTTTTAAATAGTCTATTGAGCTTTCAGTGGGTGTTAACTCAGCAGATTAGTTTCCCAATGAACAATTTCTATATGACTAGTGACAATGGGTATGTTTCCTTCAATGCATCAACATTCTCATCCATTCTGTTCTGGTTGTTCCAATTCAGATAATCTAGTTTACCTACCTACCATACCTTCAAATATTTAACTTAGGGTAATTATTGACCATTTGTTCTTATATAGATGATTTTCTGTTCTACAGTCTGTCCCTGGCCTTGTTGGCTGAGGAGGTGGCACTGTTCCATCATCTCTTTCCATGTCATCAGCCAAAACAAGGCCTGGGTCAGACTGTAGATCAGACAATCAATTGCACATATGTAAATTCAGTCTGAAGCATAAGAAAATGAAAACAAGTCTATGAGACCCAAAATACGACCTTGACTATATCCCACCTGAATTTAGAGATCATCTGAACTACAGATTTGATGTACTAGACACTAAAGACTGAAGACCAGAAGAGTTACGGTGATCAAGGACATCACACAGGAAGAAAGCAAAAGGTCATTAAGTAGACAAGAAACAAGGGAAAGCCCAAAATGGATGTCAAAAGAGACTCTGAAACTTGTTCTACAGTGTAGAGATGCTAAAGTAAATGGAAGAACTGAGGAGGTACAAGAGCTGAACAGAAAATTTCAAAGGTCAGCTTGTGAAGATAAAGTCAAATATTATAATGAAATGTGTGAAGACCTGGAGTTACAAAACCAAAAGGGATCAGCATTTCTCAAACTGAGAAAACTGAAAAAAATATTCAAACCTCAGCTTGCTGTATTGAAGGATTCTCTGAGCAAATTATTGAATGATGCAGAAAGCAAAAAAAAGAAAATGAAAGGGATACACAGAGTCACTGTAACAAAAAGAAATGGCTGATATAAAAACATTTCTGGAGGAATCATATAATCAAGAGCCAATGACCCTGCAGGGAGATGTCCAAGGTGAATTGAAGGCATTGACAAAGAACAAGGCACTGGGAATTGATGGAATAAATTGAAATCTTTCAACCAAGAAAGTGTGGCACTGGAGTCACTCACTTATTTGTGCCAAGAAAGTTGGAAGACAACTACCTGGCAATTGACTGGAAGAGATCCATAGTTGTGCCCATTCCAAAAGATGTGACCCAATGGAATGTGAAAAACACCAGACAAATCATTGATAGCCCATGTAAGTAAAGTTTTACTAAAGGTAATACAAAAACAGCTGCAAACATACATTGACTGAGAACTTCCGGACGTTCAAACCGGTTTCAGAAGAGGACTTGAAATGAGGAATATCATTGCTGATATCAGATGGATTTGGGCTGAAAGTAGAGAATACCAGAAAGATGTTTACCTATGCTTTATTGACTACACAAAGGCTTTTGATTGTGTGGATTATGACAAGCTATGGAAACATTGTAAGTATTTCAGGAACACTTAATTGTGATCATGATGAACTTGTACATAGAACAAGAGGCAGCTGTTCAAACAGAACAAGGGAACACTCAATCGTTGAAAATTAGGAAAGATGTGAGCCAGGGTGATATTATTTCACCACAGTTATTCAATCTATATGCTGAGTAAATAATCGAAAAAGTTGGAATATATGAATAAAAACATGACATCAGGATTGGAGTAAGACTCATTAATAACTTGCGATATTCAGATGATACAACCTTGCTTGCCAAAATTAAAGAGGACTCAACAAACTTAATGATAAAGATCAAAGACCAGAACCATCAGTTTGGGTTGCAAAACAATGTAATAAAGAAAACAAAAATCCTCTCAATTGGACCAATAAACAGCATCCACATTAATGGAAAAAAGATTGAAGTTGTTGAAGACTTCATTTTGCTCTGAGGAATCATCAACTTTCATGGAAGCTGCAGTCAAGAAATTGAACAATGTATTGCATTAGGCAAATCTGCTGCACAAGAACTTTTTAAAGTGTTCAAGAGCATAGATGTCAGTTTCAGGACTAAAATTCACCTGACTGAAGCCATGATATTTTCAATAACCTCATATGCATGCAAAAGTTGGACAGTGAATAAGGAAGACTTTAGAAGAGTTGATGCATTAGAGTTATGGTGTTGGAGGAGAATATTAAAAGTATCATGGACTGCCAAAAGAACAAACAAATCTGTGTTGGAATAAGTATAGCCAGAATGCTCCTTGGAAGCCAAGATGGCCAAACATTGTTTCTCATAATTTGGACATATTATCAGCAAGGTCCAGTCACTGGAGAAGATATCATGTTTGGCATAATGGACGGCTGGAAAAAAAGAGGAAGACCCCTAATGAAATGGATTGGTACAGTGTTGGCAGTGATGGGCTCAGGTGTAGCAACGAATGTGATGTTGGCCCAGGGTAGGGCAATGTTACATTCTGTTGCGCATAGGGTAGCTATGAGTTTGTACTGACTTGATGGCACCTAACAACAGATGATTTTCTAAAGGAGTTAAGTACTCATAATTATATTCTTTAATTTGTGTTGCTTTTTTTTTTTTTTCTCCCCTAAGTATATATGTGCATATATGTATATGTGTGTGTTTAATATTTTAGATGTTCAGAGTATAGGTTGTTGTTGTTGTTATTAAGTGCTATCCCGTCAATTCCAACCATAGTGATCGACCTTGCAGTTCAAACGGCTTTACAATCTGGCGCATAAACTAAGACTTAGTTATTATTTTAGCCTGCCTACTACTTTTTAAGGATTTCTGCTGGCTCACTGGGTTAAATGTTGGGCTGTTAACTGAAAGGTTGGCATTCCATCCTACAAGATGCTATAAGGGGAAAAAGATGAGTCAGTCTGCTCCCATAAAGTTCTACAGCTCATAAATTCTAAGGAGTAGCTCTACTCTTTCCTATACAGTCACTAGTAGTTGACAATGTTGTAGGTACTATACTTTTTTTATTTTAACTTCTGAGTAAGTAGCATAATTGTCCTGCATTTAGATGCTTTATATGTGTACACGTGTTTTGAAATTTTAAATAATTTTTTACTTTGTTTTAAATAAAGAGAGTTGTAGTGATTGAAGTTGTATTCACAGTGATAAAGACTACACTCTTTGTTTTGAGACCTGCACTAGTTTAGTCTCTTATCAAATAAAGCATTACTTTTATTTTTATGCATTGTAAATATGTTAAATTATGTTTTTCAGCTGTAAACTACATAATCATATTGAGAAATTTGGACCAAACTCCACAAAAGAGTTACAAATTAATAGAAAAATATTGTCTAAAATTTAAATTAAATATTAAGTCTAAATTTAACTACTCCTTCTGTAAATAACTAAAAAGCCTCTGACACCTTCTGGCAGAATTAATATATAGATTTACCCAAGAAAATGCATGTTGCAAGTATTCATGGTTCATTGTCTGTATTTAGAAGTAATGTTTCTACCTAAAATATATACCTATAAATCTTAGTATTTGAGTCTAAATCTTACCTGTAAATCTGTAAATTTCTGTGACAGGGTAAAAATAGCATATTGATTCAATCTAATATTTCTTATTGCTACAGTAAGAAAACATCAAAGAAGGATATTTTATGTAATTAGTAGTTGTAGCTAAGGGACATCAAATACTGGAGACCCACAGGTATTTCATTCAGAGTGAATGTTTGTTAGTTCTCCTCATTTTTCTAAGAGAGTTGTCAACTATTTGCTTTAGTAACTTGACCCTTTATAATGTCCCCCACCTTTCTCTTTTACTCTTATCGCTTGCATTTAAAATTATATATTTATATTTGACCTTTCATTCATCGATGCATCATTTAAAGACAGATGACATATCTTATTTTGTTTTAGATGAGTGAGTTAACTGGTGGTTGTGGTGGTTATGTGTTAGAGTCAGTTCCCGATTCATAGCAACCTTGTATAGGGTTTCCAAGGCTATAAATCTTTTCGGGAGCAGAAAGCCTCATTTTTCTCCAGCAAAACAGCTGGTAGTTTCAAACTGTTGGCCTTGTAGTTAGCAGCCCAACTCTTAACCACTCTGTTAAAGAGTTCCCTGAGTTAATTCTAACGTAATAAGAAAATGAATAAGAAAACAAGACAATAATGAAGCACAAAAGTAATAAGTTAAAGGAAAACAAAATAAAAACTCCAATCCATCAGTATTGTGGTAGTTGTTGTTGTTGCTGTTAAGTGTCTTTGAGTTGGTTCAGACCCATAGCAACCTTGTCTAGGGTTTCCGAGGAGTGGCTGGTGAGGTTGAACGGCTGACCTTCCTATTCAAACTAACCTTGAAGTCCAGCACATTAACGCACAGGGCCACACCAGGACTCTAATTCACCAACATAGATCAAAGAAAAGAAAGTATTTGATCAAATTTTAACAGCCATTTTAACAACAACAACAAAAAAAATGTGAACAACTTTTCAATGCATTATATTAACGTAGTAATACTTAAAATTACCTATTATTTGTGGTGCTGTAGGATATGCACTGGAATTCTAACTGCAAGGTTGGTGGTTAAAGTCCACCAGTCACTTCTCGTAATCCAATCCAGGGTCAATATGAGTCTGAACCCTCTCGATGGCACACAATAACATCAGGTCAACAGTGAGATCCAACAGAATACACATTTAAAAGAAAAAAAAAAAGTTATCTCTCACATTAGTCAAAATTATGCTTTACCTCATAGAGACTAATTCATAGTAATTTAAACAAATTTGAGGGGTCCTGGTGTCATGCTGTGGGTCCATGAGCTAGACTACAAGGTTTTTTTGAACCACAAGATAGACTGTACAACACTTAACAACAACAAACAAATTGGTGGGGCTTTTTGTTTTGTTTATTCATTCATGGAGTCCTTCAGGGATAGTTAGAATCTTCTTAAATTCATCCATGAAGCAAGTACATTCCGTTTTTGTATTCCACCATAAAATGCACGTGCCTTTCATCCTCAAAGTTGGCTCTTGGTTTGGAGTTTGTTGGAGTTTCAGCTTTTACAGTTGTGGAGAAGAATCGAATTTTTCATAAATTCTAATGGTCATATGTGTCTATAAAACAAAAATAATCCACTGTCATCAAGTTCATTCTGACTCTTAGTGACCCTATATAGGGTTTCCAAGACTAAGTCTTCAGGGAAGTTGTTGTTGTGATGTGCCGTGGAGTTGGTTCCGACTCATTAATGACCTTGTACAGGGTTTCCGAGGCTGTAAATCTTTGCAGGAGCACAAAGCCTCCTCTTTATCCCGTAGAACAGCTGGTAGTTTTGAACTGATTACGTGAAATTAGCAGCCCAATTCGTAGCCACTACGCTACCAGAGCTCCTTTCAGGGAAGTAGAGAACCTCATTTTTCTCTGACAGAGTGGCTTGTGAGTTTGAATCACTAACCTTGTGATTAGCGGATCAATGCCTAAAGCTACACATGTCTATAAGGAGGATGTAAAACGCAGCTTTCTGCATGTAACTTGTCAGTATTAGTGTGCCAAAAAGAAAGGAAGAGTAGAGACTTGGTGAAAAACCAACATTTCTGGCCATATTACAGTTACAAACAATAGCTCAATTTTCTTAAATACTTTTTAATTCAGAATGTGGTGGTGGTGGTGGTGGTGGTTTCCCGTGAAGTTGGTCCTGACTCACAGCAACCCAACATAGGGTTTCTGAGCCTGTAAATCTTTAGGGGAGCAGAAAGCTTCATCTTTCTCACTTGGAAAAGCTGGTAGTTTCAAACTGCTGACCTTGAGTTAGCAGCCCGACTGGCAAGCACTATGCTAATAGGTTATACAAATTTTAAAATAATTCCTGGTATTGGAATTCATTAGTTTGGAATATAGATTTTCAGATCTTTTAACAGTTATCTCAAGATTATTTATCTTTTTCTAAGGAACATTTTGATTACATCATAATTCTAAGTCACTCTTGCTGAAAGTAAAAAAGAATGTAAAGTTTCTACTTTTGCAAGTAGTAGTAAATCTCCTCTTACTTATATACTAAAGCAAGTAAAAAAAATATTGCTACAAATCATAGAAGCCTTTATTAATCAAAAATATAAAACTACTTAATAATAAATATCCTCAATCTCGGTCTATATACTTCTGAAGGCAGCGTGTTCAGCTCTTTAAACTTTCCAGTAAGATTTATACTCTCTTCAGTTTACACCACATCAAAATTCCAGTTTTAGCATCTTCAGAGGACTCAAATCATGCTTCTTTTAATTATTCTTTAAGTTTTGGAAACAACAACAAAGGCTGAATGGGGCAATACTGGGGCTGTAAGGTGAATGGGACAAGGTTTTCCCTTGAAATTCTCATAGGACAACTTTCACTATTCTTGAAGAATGGCATTGTCATGATGTTAAAAAAAAAAAAAAAAATCCCAATGCAACTCTCCTATCTTTTTTTTTCTCACTAATGTGGTTTTCCATTTTCTGAAACTTAGTAACAAACCTATATGCTTGTCCTGTATCCTCTGAGAAAAATCTGCCAAGATTATCACTTCAAAATCTGAAAAACAGTTGCCATAAATGACCTCTCTGCTTTTAAATCAATTCACTCAGCAGATCCACTCAGAAGCCACTGTTTTATTGGACCTTGCTCTCTGGATCTTACTGGTAAATCCAAAACTAGTCCCTGGTTATGATTCACTCAATAAAATTGTCTTAATTAGGCTCGATCCTGCTTAAAAGACTGATGGTTAGATCAAGTCTTTGAGCTAACTCATCTTCACAAAACATTTTTGGAGCCTGTTGAGACTAGAGGCCAAGGTGCTCACTTAAAATTTAAAATTGTGAACCATGTAAAATTTCAGCTTGAGTAGTTACAGCATCAATGACAATTCTAGGGTCTTCTTCCTCCATTTTCTAAATTTCAACCACTGGTTCTTCATGTGTTGATTTTGACAGTCTCATCTCTCTTGACTCATTTTGTGGTCTTTCCTATGTTTGTGATCCATCTATAAACTGTTGTCTTGTGCAGGACAATAGTCTCATAATCTTTTACAAAATTTCAATGATTGGGGAACTTAATGTTAATTAAGTTGTGTTAAAAATATATGAACCCTAGGAAGGCAGTGATTAACTTTGCAGTCTAGGAGCAGTGGTCCCTGGGACCATCAAGTGAGAAGAGCAGAGAGCGGGACTCTACCCAGAGAAGCAGTGATGCCAGAGATGGAGGCAGAGATGATGATGTGGAGAGATGGAGTGGCTGGGGACTATAGACCCAGAGATGGAGAGAGACTAGGTACTGACGACCAGACGGGGAGGGGAGCAGGCTTGCATGGTATACCTTTTGGTTGGTTGATGATGCATGGAGGGGTTTGTAACCATGGCAGTGAACCAATATATGAGATAGCATGAATGTAAAACTTATGTTCTCCCATGTGTACTATCAAGTAATTCACAATAAAACATTGTATATATATATATAGAGAGAGAGAGAGAGCAAATAATACGAGAAGCTGGGTTCTATGAAGAAAAACCTGGTGTCAGGATTGGAGGAAGACTCATTAACAACCTGCAATATGCAGATGATACAACCTTGCTTGCTGAAGAGGACTTGAAACATTTACTGATGAA